>NW_019957531.1:686816-727588 GCF_002910315.2 Salvelinus sp. IW2-2015 | reverse complement strand
GTATCATTTTTGTTTTTACGTTTTCTGACAAGTGAGCATTTTCATACATTTAGCATGTTTGGGAAATATTTATCACAAATTTAGCTAGGACTGGTCTGAGTGGCTAGGAGAAAACTGAAAACTAGCTGTTGGCAGACAGGTTTTAAAAAGTAGTTATAGAAATTATTTTTAAATAGAAGTAATTAGTTTTACCATACAATACTAAATATATACTAAATAGACATGTATTTGAACACAGTGTGGCTGAAGACAATCAGCACATGTTTACAGACATTTCAGTTTTTAAACCTTTGAGCTGCTCTGTGTAATGTTAATTATGCGGGTTTAAATGTTTTTTTAAATGTTTTTTTTGAGCTGGCTCGTCTGGCACATTTACAGAAGTCTTCACTGATGTCAGATCCCTGTCCGATAAATGCAATTAATTAAAATGAAATTTTTTCCACAGTATCGCACTAACAAATGGATAATCACACTATAGTTATGGTACAATACACACTACAAAACATTCATACGATCTACAGTCACACGACTGCTGAATGGATTCACCTTATGGTATTTATTTCTTTTTTTACAGTGGCTTGGGCTCTCTTACTTCAACCATGCCCTCGCCTGGAGAAACTAATGGACAATCCTAACATATTGATGGTCACTTATGAGCAAATGAAGGAGGTAAAACCCATATTGTGTATATGGTTGCAAAATAGTGAATATTTGTAACGGAGACGCTGGGAGTCGAGAAGCAAGTGAAGGGGGGAGTGTAATACAATAAACATGAAGGCGCTCCATACCTGTGTGTGAATTGGAGGCCACGGTCGGAGACGATGTCCTCCGAAGCCATCGTGCCAAAAGCCTGCCTGCTGGAACAGTGCCTCAGCGACCTGGAGAGCCGTAGGAGACCAGAGAGAGGGATAAAATGACAGGATTTGGAGAATCTATCCACAACCACCAAATTGGTGAAACTGTCAGAGGAGCGAAAGATCAGTGACAAAATCAATGGATAGATGAGACCAGGGACGCTGAGGCATGGGAAGGGGCAGGGAATTTCCCTGCTGGAGTGTGGGCACAGACAGAACAGGGAGTTGACTTAGCGAAAACATCCTGCCGCCAAGGTGGGCCACCAATAGAGAGATTGATGGTACATCTGATCTATGTGATGTCCAAGTGATGACAGCGTGTGTGTGCCCAGGTCAGCAACCGATCCCTTATCCCCATGGGAATGTAGATGCGCTCCGGAGGACAGGTAGTGGGGTGCGTGTTTCCTCTCCAGAGCCTGGAGGGAGGGGGGGGGAAGGAGGAAAAGGGTTAAAGAATTTAATGTGCCCACTATCATTCTTCCTGGCGGTGTATATGAACAAGATTTAATTTATCTGAAACGCTGTCAGTTCCACTTTAATTGTTACACAAGTGATTTGATATTGTAATAAAAACGGCTTCATTGAGCTTAAGCCGGAGTTGGAATGTGAAGCTAACTGACGCTAGCTAGCTTTAGAAAATCTCAAATAGATATAGCTTGTTTTGTAGTATACGCCTCAGCACTCAATGTTATTAATGTGCTTGTTGAAAGCAAGACCACTTTAGAACTTTTACATACTCTTATTAGGTGTGCTTGTAAAGCAAAGCACAATTGTAGATTTCTTACATGCTCATACTGTTATTTGATTTGTCAGCTTTAGAGCTAAACAATTTACGCAATTAACAAAAAACTAACCATGTGTCCAGACTGCCCCAACTCGGATTGCTTGAGAAAGGCTTTTTATAGCATTCATACTTTAACTACACCGAACAAAAATGTAAAGTGTTGGTCCTATGTTTCATGTGTTTACATCCCGGTTTGTGAGCATTTCTCCTTTAACCAAATAATCCATCCACCTGACAGATGTGGCATATCAAGAAGCTGATTAAACAGCATGATTATTACACAGGTGCATCTTGTGCTGGGGACAATAAAAGGCCACTCTAAAATGTGCAGTTTTGTCAAACACAATACAATGCCACAGATGTCTCAAGTTTTGAGGCAGTGTGCAGTTGGCATGCTGACTCCGGGAATGTCCACCAGAGCTGTTGCTAGAGAATGTAATATTCATTTGAGGCGGCTTATGAATAAGCTGTCATTTTAAAGAATTTTGCAGTACGTCCAACACGCCACAACCACAGACCAAGTGTATGGCGTCGTGTGGGTGAGCAGTTTGCTGATGTCAACGTTGTGAACAGAGAGCCCCATGGTGGCGGTGGGGTTATGGTATGAGCAGGCATAAGCTACGGACAACGTATTACATTTTATCGATGGCAATTTGAATGCACAGAGATACAGTGATGAGATCCTGAGGACCATTGTTGTGCCATTCATCCGCCACCATCACCTCATGTTTCAGCATGATAATGCACAGCCCCATGTCCCAAGCATCTATACACAATTCCTGGAAGCTGAAAATGTCCCATTTTTTCCATGGCCTGCATACTCACCAGACATGTCACCCATTGAGCAATGTTCTCATGTTCAGGCTATCGTATCTTCACATTCTTAATAAAGTTTATAAACAGTGGTAATTACCATAACTTAGCATAACACTTAATGGATTCAATGCCAAAAATAAGAACACAGTAGTAGACATTTTAAATGTTACTACTCAAACCATTTCAGCTACAAACATTAAAACAATATTACAATTTTCTAAACTTTTTCATAAATACTTTATAACAAGCTAGCACCACACCACATTTTCTTCAGGAAATGTACTTTTCTAGTTATTATTATTTGATTTCTTTGGCTGGCAAACTTTCCCTCTACCAATTTATTCAACTATAACCAGTCACTGCCATGACTACAGCGGTCACTACCACTATTAAAACTTATTTCACAACCATACATCATTTAAGAACAGCTAGAAAGCACAGAAATGTTATTTAAGAAATGTAATTTTCTAGTTGTGCTATTCATTACATCCAGCCTGTCCAACATGACACTGCATTTCTTTCAAACAATACGAATGTGTTGAGTTGTTCTTTAAAAATCGGCAGGTAGCCTAGTGGTTAGATCGTTGGACCTTGTCAGCTCGTCGTTCTGCCCCTGAACAAGGAAGTTAACCCACTGTTCCTAGGCCGTCATTGAAAATAAGAATTTGTTCTTAACTGACTTGCCTAGTTAAATAAAGGTAAAATAAAAATAAATACAAATTCTCACCTTCACCCTCCATGAAGTCTGTGAAAAATGAATCCCAGGATTTGGCATTAGGCAAAACAGGGTTTGTGTTCATGAAGTGGTAGTATGATACGACTGTATCTTTTGGATTTCGGAACACAACCAGCATCTGAAAGTCAAAGTTACCACAGATAATTGTTATACTATTGGTGCAATTGAGTTCTAAAGTTTGATGTAAAACCACAACATAATTCAGATGAACATGGACAGAATATTTTCAGGCATTTCTCAGGAAGAATATTTTGCAGTGAACATGTTGGTTAGTTAGTTGCCTACAATAGCAGATGACTAACATTATTAGCTTACTTATCTACTGTAAGTGCAGTCACTTGGAATCTGCATCCTAAAATGGAATCCGCAGTAGGGGGAAACAGCCACTGTCCACCCCACCGAGGTGAGGAGCGTTGTGTAACATGCAGTACATATTTTCTGTTCCATCACGTGTGCAATGACGTTCGGAAAAAAATTAAGGTACATTTTTTTGCATGAACTTTTGTTGTTGTAATATCGCAAATGGAAATGGCAGTTTCACCATTAAGGATTCCAGTTTTTAACCTACAAATATGTGTTTAATTATGAAGTCCAACACTCATACAAAAGTCATTTCAGATTCAGACACAAAAGATGCAACCCCTGTCAACTCCAGGGGAAGTGTAATACCCCTGCCTGATTGGCTGGATTTATTCCACATTACGTCGAAGTATTTATTTTACACATCTCAGGATCATTTGCCTATCTTTAGGAAAGCTCACTCTACCTTTATTTTATTTATTCTAGAATTGAGATAAATTGCTCTATAATTCCAACACAAGACTTCAATTTCAAATGAAAGTGTCCACAGGATGTATAATTGTATAATTTGTATTGGAATAAGAGGAATACAATAGCTAAAATGAAAATGTGTCATTCATTCTACGCAGGGGCGCAACTTTGGTTTTAGAAGTGAGGGAAAAATATAGTTTCTAATCCAGACGCATGAACGGTGCGGGGCGAAGTACCCACTCCACTCGCGGATACGTCATCTTCAATGGCGGCTCTGGTGCGGGGATCGTCGCCGGAAGCTCCGGACCGTGAAACGTCGCCGGAAGCTCTGGACTGGGAACTGTCGCCGAAAGCTCTGGACTGGGAACTGTCGCCGGAAGCTCTGGACTGGGAACTGTCGCCGGAAGCTCTGGACTGGGGATCGTCGCCGGAAGCCTGGTACGTGGGGCCGGTACAGGTGGCACCGGGCTGGTGACACGCACCTCAGGGCGAGTGCGGGGAGGAGGCACAGGACATACTGGACTGTGGAGGCGCACTGGAGGCCTGATGCGTGGGACCGGTACAGGTGGCACCGGGCTGGTGACACGCACCTCAGGGCGAGTGCGGGGAGGAGGCACAGGACGTACTGGACTGTGGAGGCGCACTGGAGGCCTGGAGCGTAGAGCTGGCACAACGCGTCCTGGACAAATGACCACCTTCGCACGGCAAGTGCGGAGAGCTGGCACAGGACGCACTGGGCTGTGAATGCGCACTGGAGACACAGTGCGTATCACCGCCAAACATGGTGCCTGACCAGTCACATGCTCCCCACGGTGAGTACGGGGAGTTGGCTCTGGTTCAAAACCTGGCTCCGCCAACCACCCTGTGTTCCCCCCTCAAATTGTTTTTTGAGGCTGCCTCTCGGGCTCCCGTCGTGGCCGCGAACCCCAGTGTTGTCGTTGTTTCTCCCTCGCTGCCTCCGTCTGCTCCCTTTCCTGCCAGGATCTCCTCCCACGTCCAGGATCCCTTACCGTCCAAGATATCCTCCCATGTCCAGGATGTCTGCTCCACATGGCCACGCTGCTTGGTCCGTTTGTGGTGGGATCTTCTGTCATGCTCGTTATAATGAGTGGACCAAGATGCAGCGTGGTATGTTTCCATCCTCTTTATTTGGACGAGAAACTCAAAGAAAAACAATAAAGCACGAAACGTGAAGCTAACGTAGTCCTCGCAGGCAACTATACATAGACAAGATCCCACAAAGCACAATGGGGAAATGGCTGCCTAAATATGATCCCCAATCAGAGACAACGATAAACAGCTGCCTCTGATTGGGAACCATACCAGGCCAAACATAGATATATAATCACCTAGATCACCCACCCTAGTCACACGCCGACCTAACCAACATAGAGAATAAAAAGCTCTCTATGGTCAGGGCGTGACATCCATTTTGAGTTTGCATCCCAATATTACACTTTATATACAGTATCAGTCAAAAGTTTGGACACCTACTCATTCAAGGGTTTTTCATTATTTTTACTATTTTCTGCATTGTAGAATAATAGTGAAGACACACTGTGAAACAACACATATGGAATCAGGTAGTAACCAAAAAAGTGTTAAACAAATCAAACTATATTTTATATTTGAGATTCTTCAAAGTAGCCATCCTTTGCCCTGATGACAGCTTTGCACACTCGGCATTCTCTCAACCAGTTTCATGAGCTAGTCACCTGGAATCCATTTCAATTAACAAGTGTGCTTTGTTAAGTTAATTTGTGGAATTTCTTTCCTTCTTAATGTGTTTGACCCAATCAGTTGTTGTGACAAGGTAGGGGTGGTAGCCCTATTTGGTAAAATACCAATTCCTTATTATGGCAAGAACAGCTCAAACAAGCAAAGAGAAACAACAGTCCATCATTACCTCAAGACATGAAGGTCAGTCAATCTGGGAAATTTCAGGAACTTTGAAAGTTTCTTCAAGTGCAGTCGCAAAAAACATATAATCGCTATGATGAAACTGGCTCTCATAAGGACCGCCACAGGAATGGAGACCCAGAGTAACCTCTGCTGTAGAGGATAAGTTCTTTCGAGTTACCAGCCTCAGAAATTGAAGCCCAAATAAATGCTTCAGAGTTCAAGTAACAGACACATCAACATCAACTGTTCAGAGGAGACTGTGTGAATCAGGCCTTCATAGTCGAATTGCTAAAAAGAAACCACTACTAAAAGGACACCAATAAGAAGAAGAGACTTGAAACACGAGCAATGGACATTAGACAGGTGGAAATCTGTCCTTTGGTCTGATGAGTCCAAATTTGAGATCAATGGTTCCAACGGGCATGTCTTTGTGAGATGCAGAGTAGGTGAACGGATTATCTCTGCATGTGTAGTTCCCACCGTGAAGTATGGAGGAGGAGGTGTGATGGTGTGGGGGTGCTTTGTTGGTGACACTGTCAATGATTTATTTAGAATTCAAGGCACACTTAACCAGCATGGCTACTACAGCATTCTGCAGCAATACGCCATCCCATCTGGTTTGTGCTTAGTGGGACTATCATTTGTTTTTCAACAGGACAATGACCCAACACACCTCCAGGCTGTGTAAGGGCTATTTTACCAAGAATGAGAGTGATGGAGTGCTGCATCAGATGACCTGGTCTCCACAATCACCTGACCTAAACTCAATTGAGATGGTTTGGGATGAGTTGGACTGTTTGAAAAGCATTCCAGGTGAAGCTTCTACCCCCAAGCTATAAGACTGATGAACAATTAATCAAATGGCTACCCGGACTATTAACATTGMCCCCCCCCCCCCCCCCTTTGTTTTTACACTGCTGCTACTCACTGTTTATTATCGTTGCATAGTCACCTTACCCCAACCTACATGTACATACTACCTTGACTAACATGTACCCCCGCACACTGACTCGGTACCGGTAAACCCTGTATACCGGTACCACTTGTACTCGGTACCGGTACCCCCTTTGAGCCTACCAGACGAGGTAAATGCCTTTTATGCTCGCTTCGAGGCAAGCAACACCAAAGCATGCACGAGAGCACCAGCTGTTCTGGATGACTGTGTGATAATGCTCTCGGTAGCCGAACAAAACCTTTAAACAGGTCAACATTCACAAAGCCGCTGGGCCAGACGGATTACCAGGGCGTGTACTCAAAGCATGCGTGGACCAACTGTCAAGGGTCTTCACTGACATTTTCAACCTCTCCCTGACCAAGTCTGTAATACCTACATGTTTCAAGCAGACCACCATAGTCCCTGTGCCCAAGGAAGCGAAGGTAACCTGCCTAAATGATTACTGCCCCGTGGCACTCATGTCGGTAGCCATCAAGTGCTTTGAAAGGCTGGTCATGGCTCACATCAACAGCATCCCCCCTTACACTCTAGACCAGGGCTGCCCAACACTCTTCCAGGAGATCTACCATCCTGTGGGTTCAGTCCTACCCTAATTTAACACCTGATTCTACTAATTAGCTGCTCAACAAGACCTTAACTAGCTTTATCAGATATGCTAAATTAGGGATGTACTGAAAACCTACAGGACAGTAGATCTCCAGGAAGAGGGCTGGGCAGCGCTGCCCTAGATCCACTCCAATTCGCATACCACCCCAACAGATCCACAGATGACGCAATCTCAATCGCACTCCACACTGCCCTTTCTCACCTGGACAAAAGGAACATCTATGTGAGAATTCTGTTCATCAACTACAGCTCAGTGTTCAACACCATAGTGCCCACGAAGTTCATCACTAAGCTAAGGACTCTGGGACTAAACACCTCCCTCTGCAACTGGATCCTGGACTTCCTGACGGGCCGCCCCAGGTGGTAAGAGTAGGCAACAACACGTCTGTATTCCCTTTTCACCCACGACAGCGTTGCCAAACACGACTCCAACACCATCAAGTTTGCTGACGACACAACACTGGTAGGCCTGATCACCGACAACGATGAGACAGCCTATAGGGACGGGGTCCGATAACTGGCAATGTGGTGCCAGGACAACAACCTCTCCCTCAATGTGAGCAAGACAAAGGAGCTGATCGTGGACTACAGGAAAAGGCAGGCCGAACAGGCCACCATTAACATTGACAAAAAATCCTTTTACCCCTCAGGAGACTGAAAAGATTTGGCATGGGTCCCCAGATCCTCAAAAGGTTTTACAGCTGCCTCACCGAGAGCATCCTGACCGGTTGCATCACTGCCTGGTATGGCAACTGCTCGTCATCTGACCGTAAGGCGCTACAGAGGGTAGTGCGAACGGCCCAGTACATCACTGGGGCCAAGCTTCCTGCCATCCAGGACCTATCTAATAGGCGGTGTCAGAGGAAAGCACTGGAGGCCTGGAGCGTAGAGCTGGCACAACGCGTCCTGGACAAATGACCACCCCCACACTTCTCTTCCAAGCATAGTCTCGGTACCAGTGCCCCCTTGTACCAGTGCCCCCTTGTATATAGCCTCGTTATTCTTATTCTTATTGTGTTACTTTTTATTATGACTTTTTATTTTAGTCTACTCGGTAAATATTTTCTTAACTCTTCTTGAATTGCATTGTTAGGGCTTGTAAGTAAGCATTCCACAGTTAAGTCTACACTTGTTGTATAATCGGCGCATGTTACAAATACAGTTTGATTTGATATAACCTCGTTATTGTGATGTAATTTCATTGTGTTACTTTGAATTTATTTAGTAAATATTTTCTTAACACTATTTCTTGAACTTCATTGTTGGTTAAGGGCTTGTAAGTAAGCGGTTCACAGTAAGGGATACACCTGTTGAATTCAGCGCATGTGTCAAATAACATTTGATTTGATTAAGAAAATGACAAGAGTGTGCAAAGCTGTCATCAAGGCAAAGGGTGGTTACTTTGAAGAATCTAAAATATAAAGTATATTTTGATATGTTTAACACTTTTTGGTTACTACATGATTCCATATGTGTTATTTCATAGTTTTGATGTCTTCACTATTATTCTACAATGTAGAAAATAGTAAAAATAAAGAAAAACCCTTGAATGAATTTGGTAATACATCCAACCTGCTTCACAAACGCAGACCACGTGTAACCACCCCAGGCCTGGACCTCCACATGTGGCATCTTCACCTGCGGGATCATCTGAGACCAGCCACCCGGACAGCTGATGAAACTGCGGAGCATTTCTGTCTGTAATAAAGCCCTTTTGTGGGGAAAAACGAATTCTAATTCGCTGGGCCTGGCTCTCAAGTGGGTGGGCCTATGCCATCCTAGGCCCACCCATGGCTGCTCCCCTGCAGTGAAATACATGTGAAATCCATAGATTAGGGCCTAATGAATTTATTTCAATTGACTGATTTCCTTATATGAACTGTAGCTCAGTAAAATCATTGAAATTGTTGCATGTTGCATTTTATATTTTTGTTCAGTATAATTACGAAATGATAAAAAATATGAATAATATTCCATTAGGCCACTATGTCATTGTCTGCAGGAAAAGGCTACGTGCCTTACTGTGATTATTTTCAATTAAAATGGTCAGAAAGTGACTAATAGCTTCTTAGTAAAGAACAATCTGGGAGTGGTCTGAGCGAGAGGCGTTATTGGACAAGCCTAATGGGAGGAATATGTAGTGGAAGAAAGAGAGAAGGTGATACTCGCAACTGGCGACTTACTGGCGTGGGAGCACAACGTGATGACTCAATCACAGTTTATGACATTGTTTGGATGGCAGACCATTTGTAGGCTATCACAGTGATCAAACACACCTTATCTGTGGCTTTCTCCGGGAAGGGACGTTCCCCCAGAACCCTGGGAGCATGGACACCGTTGGAGGTGTGAAGACAGATGAAAACGTAATGAATGTTTCTGCGTGAATTACATTTATGTTTGGATTGTTTCAAGAGTTTATAAAGAGCTATACATTTTGACATGTTGTACTGTATGTTTATTGTACTGTAAGTTCTATGCATTTATTGTTGTTACAGGGAAACGGTGTTATTTTGTTTGTCGGATGGTGGATAGTTCAAAGAGGAGAGACACAGGGGTGCGCTCCTGTCATTTGAATTGGAATGATTAGATTAGAAACTGGGTGTGTTTTCCTGTCTTTTGTTTTTACTAGCAAAGTGCAAATAAACTGAGCCAAAAAAGAAACGTCCTCTCACTTTCAACTGCGTTCATTTTCAGCAAACTTAACATGTGTAAACATTTGTATGAACATAACAAGATTCATCAACTGAGACAAAAACTGAACAAGTTCCACAGACATGTGACTAACAGAAATGGAATAATGTGTCCCTGAACAAAGGGGGGTCAAAATCTAAAGTAACAGTGAGTATCTGGTGTACCCACCAGCTGCATTAAGTACTTTCTTTCTTTTGGTGTTTTTCAGAGTCAGTAGAAAGGCCTCTTTAGTGTCCAAAGTTTTCATAACTGTGATCTTAATTGCCTACCGTCTGTAAGCTGTTAGTGTCTTAACGACCGTTCCACAGGTGCATGTTCATTAATTGTTTATGGTTCATTGAAAAAGCATGGGAAACAGTGTTTAAACCCTTTACAATGAAGATCTGTGAAGTTATTTGGATTTTTACGATTTCTCTTTGGAAGACAGGGTCCTGAAAAAGGCCATTTCTTTTTTTGCTGAGTTTAAATGCTAATTCAGGTTGGGGGTGAGGTTCTGCTTGAATTTGGTTAAAAGGGAAGCAGTGAATTGTTTTATGCTTTGAGAACTAGCTACCAAGCTCCTGTGTGTACCACACACAAAGTTTATCCTCTTATAGATTATTCTGAAGACACATTACATGATACATTACAGAATAACACAGACAGGCTAAGATGTATCATGTATTTCATGTGCAATGTAATTGTTTGAGTGTCAATTATTTTGTGACTAATAAATTATTAGTGGAATTGAGTAAATGCATTCCTCGTTTTACAGAGTAATTATTCAATTGGCTATACGTTTATAATTTAGTAGGTCTATTGGTAGCTGTCTATATGCTTGCCTCAATAAAATAATTCTAGAACATTGGTCATCAGAATTAGCTATTTGTATCTAGTCTCTTAATAATTGCATTAAGGTGCAAGTTAGACACATTCATGTTCATTACAATCATACTGAGTGGTGATGCAAGGTTCGCTACCTTGACTAGATTCCTCCAGAGACAGACAAGGCCTGTTGCATTTATTCACACAATATTGGAGTCAGATTGATGAATGCAGTTTATTGTTACAGTGCCTTCGGAAATTATTCAAGTGTTCCACATTTTGTTACGTTACAGCCTTATTCTAAAATTGATGAAATAAAACATTTTCCTCAGCAATCTACACACAATACCCCATAATGACAAAGCGATAACAGGTTTTTTGAATTTGAGCAAATTTACATGTATTCAGACACTTTGTTATGAGACTTGAAATTGAGCTCAGGTGCATCCTGTTTCCATTGCTCATCCTTGAGATGTTTATACAACTTGATTGGAGTCCACCTGTGGTAAATTCAATTGATTGGACATGATTTGTTAAGGCACACAACTATCTTTAAAAGGTCCCACAGTGTGTATGTCAGAGCAAAAACCAAGCCATGAGTTTGAAGGAATTGTCCGTAGAGATCCGAGACAGTATTGTGTCGAGACACAGATATGGGGAAGGGTACCAAAACATTTCTGCAGCATTAAAGGTCCCCAAGAACACAGTTGCCTCCATCAATCTTAAATGGAAGAAGTTTGGAATCAGCAAGACTCTTCCTAGAGCTGGCCGACTGGCCAAACTGAGCAATCGGGGGAGAAGGAACTTGGTCAGGGAGGTCACCAAGAACCTGATGGTTACTCTGACAGAGCTCTAGAGTTCCTCTGTGGAGATTGGAGAACTTACCAGAAGGACAACCATCTCTGCAGCACTCCACCAATCAGGCCTTTGTGTGAGAGTGGCCAGACAGAAGCCTTTATGGTAGAGTGGCCAGACGGAAGCCACTCCTCAGTAAAAGGCACATGATAGGCCACTTGGAGTTTGCCAAAAGGCACCTAAAGGCTCTCAGACCATGATAAACAAGATTCTCTGGTGTGATGAAACCAAGACTGAACTCTTTAGCCTGAATGCCAAGCATCACATCTGGAGGAAACCAGGCACCATCCATACGGTGAAGCATGGTGGTGGCAGCATCATGCTGTGGGGGATATTTTTCAGCGGCAGGGACTAGGAGACTAGCCAGGATCGAGGGAAAAATGGACAGAGCAAAGTACAGAGAGATTCTTGATGAAAAGCTGCTCCAGAGCACTCAGGACCTCAGACTGTGGCGAAGGTTCACCTTCCAACAGGATAACGACCCTAAGCACACAGCCAAGACACCGCAGGAGTCGCTTCGAGACAAGTCTCTGAATGGCCTTGAGTGGCCCAGTCAGACCCAGTACTTGAACCTGATCGAACATCTCTGGAGAGACCTGAAAATAGCTGTGCAGCGATGCTCCCCATCCAACCTGACAGAGATTGAGAGGATCTGCAGAGAAGAATGTGAGAAACTCCCCAAATACAGGTGTGCCAAGCTTGTAGCGTCATACCCAAGAAGGGCCGAGTCTGTAATCGCTGCTAAAGGTGCTTCAACAAAGTACTGAGTAAATGAGCAAAAATGTCTAAAAAACAGTTTTTCTTTAGCATTATGGGGTGTTGTGTGTAGAGTGATGAGGTGAAAAAACTATGCAATCAATTTTAGAATAAGGTAGTAACATAAACAAAATGTTAAGGGGTCTGAATACTTTCCGAATGCACTGTATATACATATATATTGATAGTTGCGGATTAATTTACTTATACTGATGCCTTTTATAAATATTTGACACTCAAGAAGTAAGACACGTTGCCAAAAGTTTAAAAAGTCTTATTTGAACTAGCATGCTGGAGCATGCCTACTTGAGCCGAGAACTCACAGGACTAAGAACCCACTTGATACAGGCCGTTTTATGTGTTTTATATTAGATTACGCGGTTTTTTATCTGTTCGTCGCCAGCCTGTACTTTCTGAAAAACGTTAATAAAAATACAAATGGCAAGCTGTCGAAAGAGAGGCATTGCGCAGCTGCTAAGAGTTGTAGTTCATGTGTGTAGTTCCATTTAAACAGTTGTAACTTTTCGGCTCCGTGCTTCTTCTTGGCCATCAAACACATTGAAAACGTAAATTCACCCATAAATATAAGTACACATTTTATATCTTAAATTACTGCGTTTTCATTGACAATACAAATTTGAGGCTCATTCATAGCCAACAAAAAACGGAGGTGAAATTGATGTCACTTTCATATCGTATTAATTTCCTGTTATTCTAAAAAGAAAAAGAAAAATTGCCACACTGCATTACATTAAGCACTCCACAATGGAAGGGAGGCTAGATTCAAGTTATTGTGACATGTTCTTTAGTAAAGTTATTAACACTGACCTTTGTTTTTTCATCCCTGGCAATAAAAGTGCCAGGGATGTTATCAGGGTGCAAATGTGTGCCCAGTAACCGCGGAGAGGGCATTTCCCCCACCACCTTGAAAACAAACAGAGGGAAAGGACAAAGGTTTTAGTAGCTTATCATATGGCATACCAAAATGCAGCAGAAAACCACAAGGTACATCATTTGTAAAAAATTACATGAAAATAAATGGTCATTTAGCAGCCGATCTTATCCAGAGCGACTTACAGGAGCAATTAGGGTTAAGTGCCTTGCTCAAGGGCACATTGATAGATTCTTCACCTTTTAGGCTTGGTGATTCGAACCAGCGACCTTTTGGTTACTGAACCAATGCTCTTAACCAGTGTCAGAATGATAACAATCAAAGGCAGGAGCATGAGAAATACAAAAATAAAATGTTTGATTTGACTTGCCTAGTTAATAAATAAAAATTCCTTTGAACAGGTCGATTACAAATACCTTGAAATGCACTAAAGGCACTAGTGCATCCTATTGTAGGTTATTCTGAAATTGTTCAGTGTGTGGCATGTAAAAAATAAAGGCTGATTTACCTCAATCGGTAGCGACCAAAAGTAATTTCAAGAATTAGCGATTCCTGTGAGCGAGTAATAAAAAATGTAAAAATACTTTTGGGTATGTCTATTAGATGGAATTTTTACATCACATTTAATTTAAAGATCTGTCATTGTCATTGAAAGCAAGTCTGATAAAGAGATCTATTTTGATTGACTAGGTATTGACTTAGTTCTGTTATAGAAAACTGTTAAAGTATACATACCTTCTGCATGTCAGGAGAGAAAAACTCCATCAGTGGAGGTATTTGAGACACTTCTTGTTGCCCAGAGGCTGCAGCCATGATTTTGCGTAGCACAGCAACCATCCAGTTGAACCCTGGAAAAGCACACTCAATTAGGGCTTTGCTGGCAAAAGCAGTATAGGGCAGACTATATAGTTTATAGTGTCCACAAAAGTGTGTGTACAATGTGAGCCTGTGTCCAATGTGGTCTATGTTTTTAAGGCTAACTAATTTGTTTGAGTATCTTCATGGGTGGCAGTTGGAACACATTGATTCTGCAAAGAATGCTCATGATGTGGTTTCAGGAGACATATTCCAATGCACATGCTCCTGTGGGCTCTTGATACATTTGTTAATGTTCAACAACCAACTGTTGGCTTCTTAGATCTAGAAGCATTTTGTATTAAGTCCTATACACATGTTGTCATGCCCAGTACTATATAACAGCAGTACTGTGTTCTGCACTTTATTTGATGGCAAAAAATATTTCCACTATGTAATCCAGTTCACGCTAACTACCACAACAGCAGGGATGGTTGCACTTACCACATTTTGGGTAGGCCACCAGTAAAATGTCATCGGGTCTGCCCTCCAGCTTCTTCAAGCCTTCAAGATTTTCTGAGGGACTCATGATTGTAGAGTAGAGGATCCCCTCATGCAAGTACAGCTTATTCTCATCCTTCACATTCTTTGCCTCCTCCATTTTGGACATGCCTTGCGCAGACATTGGTTTGCTCATTTTGTGTCCTGGTGACTTAATGACAGTCTATTTATGTATTCAGACCCCAATGTAGATGCACAAAAAAGGTGTTAGTATTTGTGTTCCCGGCCTATACAGTAAAACAGGACTTTCCAGTTCACTGGTGTGATATTGTTGAAGGGAGGGACTAGTTCCCTATGCACAGTGACTGATTTGGAGAGAGTCACTTGCTCATAAAATGGGTGAGAGTTCAACTCCAGTGTAGGTTAGATTTGTCTCAGTAAATTGGAATACTCTTGAAAGAAAAAGCAACAAAGGACAACACACGTGGAATGTTAATGACGTACACACTAACACTGACTTACACTCATACTTGCTCTTACTCAAACAATGCATCAATACTCAGCCAACTCACACAGCTGTCAACACATGAAAATAGCTTTGTCACTGTGACTATACTCTCTCTTGTTGAGGGTTATCTAAGTTGAAGCATATTGGGGTGTGCCTGTTGAAAGAGATATCAAAGATTACATTCCATTTTCCAGTCACAAATGTATGAAGCTTGTATCCTTTACATGACTACATCAGCTTGACAAAGCTTGTTCAATGCCAGATTCAAAAGATACTTAAAACTTAAGAGTTTTCCATTAAAAATGTCTTCCTATTAAAAGGTCCTATGCCTAACTTTGCTTTCCTCTTGAGAAAGCTAGGCGAATTGCAGCCACATAAACAACTCTACCCCCCCCCCCCCCCCCCCCCCCCCCCCCCCCCCCCCCCCCCCCCCCCCTCATGCCCATTTGACTTAATGGCTATGGGATCTTGTGGAAGCCAGCGGAGAGCTCACACCTTTCCGTTTTGTCCACCAACTTCAAACAGCTGAAAATGTGATATTTGAGATGCACATTGTAGATGATTCTCTACACTCTCAACTGCTTGTTTTCTTACATAAAATGAAATTGAGCGACTTCTGCATGTTGAGCGCATTGGGTTGGGCACTTGCCCCATTCTGCCATTGCTAGTTTTTGTATTTATTATGGATCCCCATTAGCTGCTGCCAAAGCAGCAGCTACTCTTCCTCGGGTCCAGCAAAATTAAGGCAGTTATACAATTTTAAAAACATTGCAAAACATTCACAACAGATTTCATAGCACATTAAGTGTGTGCCCTCAGGCCACTACTCTACTACCACATATCTACAACACAAAATCCATGTGTACGTGTGTGTATAACGCGTATGCTATCGTGTGTGTGAATGCATGTGTCCGTGCCTGTATTTGTGTCTCTTCACTGTTCCATAAGGTTCTTTTTAAAATCTAATTTTACTGCTTGCGTGAGTGAGTTTATGTGGAATAGGGGTCCATGTTCATGGCTCTATGTAGTACTGTGCGCCTCCCAAAGTCTGTTCTGGACTTGGGGACTGTGAAAAGACCTCTAGTGGCATGCCTTGTGGGATATGCATGGGTGTCTAAGCTGTGTGCCAGTTGTTCAAACAGACAGCTCGGTGACATGTCAACATGTCACAAATACAAGTAGTGATGAAATCAATCTCTCTTCCACTTTGAGCCAAGAGAGATTTACATGTATATTATTCATTTTAGCTCTCTGTGTACATCCAAGGGCCAGCGGTGCTGCCCTGTTCTGAGCCAATTGCAATTTGTGGCACCTGACCACACGACTGAACAGTAGTCCAGGTGCGACAAAACTAGGGCCTGTAGGACCTGCTTTGTTGATAGTGCTGTTAAAAAGGCAGAGCAACACTTTATTTTGGACAGACTTCTCCCCATCTTAGCTACTGTTGTATCAATATGTTTGACCATTTAACAATCCAGGGTTACTCCAAGTAGTTTAGTCACCTCAACTTGCTCAATTTCCACATTATTCATTACAAGATTTAGCTGAGGTTTAGGGTTTAGTGAATGATTTGTCCCAAATACATAGTTTTTAGTTTTGGAAATATTTAGGACTAACTTATTCTTTGCCACCCATTCTGAAACTAACTGTAGCTCTACCTGGAGTAGAATCAAGAACGCTCTCGGTAGCCGATGTGAGCAAGACCTTTAAACAGGTCAACATTCACAGTCATGGGGCTAGACGGATTACCAGGACGTGTACTCAAAGCATGCGCGGACCAACTGGCAAGTGTCTTCACTGATATTTTCAACCTCTCCCTGACTGAGTCTGTAATACAAATGTTTCAAGCAGACCACCATAGTCCCTGTGCCCAAGGAAGCGAAGGTAACCTGCCTAAATGATTACGCCCTGTAGCACTCATGTCAGTAGCCATGAAAGGAAAAGGAACACCTATGTGAGAATGCTGTTCATTGACTACAGCTCAGCGTTCAACACCATAGGGCCCACAAAGCTCATCCCTAAGCTAAGGACCCTGAGACTAAACACCTCCCTCTGCAACTGGATCCGAGACTTCCTGACATGCCGCCCCAAGGTGGTAAGGGTAGGCAACAACATGTCTGCCACACTGATCCTCAACACTGGGGCCCCCCAGGGGTGTGTACTTAGTCCCCTTCTGTACTCCCTGTTCACCCACAACTGCATGGCCAAACACGACTCCAACACCATCATTAAGTTTGCTGACGACAGTGGTAGGCCTGAACACCGACAACGATGAGACGGCCTATAGGGAGGAGGTCAGAGACCTGGCAGTGTGGTGTCAGGACAACAACCTTTCCCTCAATGGGAACAAGACAAAGGAGAACAGGGCCCCATTAACATCGATGGGGCTGTAGTGGAGCGGGTCGAGAGTTTCAAGTTCCTTGGTGTCCACATCACCAACGAACTATCATGGTCCAAACACACCAAGACAGTCATTAAGAGGGCACGACAACACCTTTTCCCCTCAGGAGACTGAAAAGATTTGGCATTGGTCCCCAGATCCTCAAAATGTTCTACAGCTGCACCATCAAAAACATTCTGACCGGTTGCATCACCTCTTGATATGGCATCTGCTTAGCATCTGACCGTAAGGCGCTACAGAGGGTAGTGCGTACGGCCCAGTACGTCACTGGGTCCATATTCCTGCCATCCAGGACTTCTATATCAGGCGGTGTCAGAGGAAGGCACAAAAAATTGCCATGGACTCCAGCCACCCTAGTCATAGATTGTTCTCTCTGCTACCACGCGGCAAGCGGTATCGGAGCGCCAAGTCTAGGTCAAAAGGGCTTCTTAACAGCTTCGACCCAAGCCATAAGACTCTTGAACAGTTAATCAAATGGCTACCTGGACTATTTGCATTGTCCCCACCCCCTATTTTTTACGCTGCTCCTACTCTCTGTTTATTATCCAGGCATAGTCACTTTACCTTTACCTACATATTACCTAAATTACCTCGACTAACCGGTGCCCCCACACATTGACTCTGTACCGGAACCCACTATATATAGCCTCACTATCTGTTATTTTATTGTTGCTACTTAATTATTGGTGATATTTCTATATATTTTTTCTTAACTGCATTGTTGGTTAATTAAGGGCTTGTACAGTAAGTAAGCATTTCACTGTAAGGTCTACGAATACCTGTTGTATTCGGCGCATGTCACAAATAAAATTTGATTTGATTGCTGTGCTTATAATGGGGGAAAAAATAGCCTAATAGTTCATCTACATTTTAAGCTAAACGATCAGCCTCATTGCTTTTAAACAATTTTGATGCAAGTGGTTGTATGAATTTGGTGATCTATTGGATCCCACAAATGTCCCAGAGTATGTTTGGAATATTTATTTATTGCACAGATGGACAAGTTGACCAATAGAATAGGTCAATGTTTGTACTATGGGGGATAGTAGATTGACATAGGCTAGTGCTTTTGCTGTTCGTTAGGCCTACTCATCTTGCTGGCAGACGAAAAGTAGCCTAAATGTGGGACAGTTCTAACATCTTCAATATGCGCACAGTTACGTCCCCGATTTCTGTCTTCATTCACTTGTAGCCTACTTCTTAGCTGAAATGCCTGTGAGACGGACCCTATCACTTGAAGGGCATTTGCTACATCTGAGAGAGCCATGTTGAGTAAGAGGTGCTTCGGATGCTCCGGGAGAAGGGAATTATAATTAGTCTATTATATTCAGTCCAAGCTGCCACTTTGGGCGCAAAAGGCATGGATATTTTTACGTTTACTGACACCGACCATATTCAACGGGTTTTGAGCGTACGTAAATTCGTAGTAGATAGCCAGAGTGAATCTACGAACGCAACCTATTGACTTGATTATTCACATCATTCTAGCTTAGCTAAGTGGTATAGACATTGTGCGTTCTTAATAGATATTGTTAATGAAGTCGCAAGATGTCTAGCTATTCATTTGATATGCTAACAAGTTAGAAAGAAGTTGCATGGCAACAGCATCAATTTCCGGTGGACATGCTCAACTGAAAGTATACCGTTCGTTTACAGTATTCTAAAACTAACTAATAGTATGTAGTATATACTCATACAGTATGTTAGTATGGGTATTCAAAAACAATAGCCCAACGTTTGTATCACAACTAAAGTTGTATAAATAACTCAATTAAGCATATAGGAGGAACAGTTTCTTTGTTAACCCCTCAACACAGAATAGCCGCATGTACACACTTCCTTTGAAATTGTTTGGACAAAATATCCTTTAAATTTATTTAGCTATGTTCTTTTTTTTACCCCTTTTTTCTCCCCAATTTCGTGGTATCCAATTGGTAGTAGTTACAGTCTTGTCTCATCGCTGCAACTCCCGTACGGACTCGGGTGAGGCGAAGGTCGAGAGCCATGCGTCCTCCGAAACACAACCCAACCAAGCCGCACTGCTTCTTGACACAATGCAGATCCAACCCGGAAGCTAGCCGTGGCGACCTGGTCAGCGTGCACTGCGCCCGGCCCGCCACAGGAGTCGCTAGTGCGCGATGAGACAAGGATATCCCTGCCGGCCAAACCCTCCCTAACCCGGACGACGCTGGCCAATTGTGCGTCGCCCCATGGACCTCCCAATATACACTCAGTGGTCAGTTATTAGGTATACCACCCCGTTCATGAAAATGGTTAGCTCCTGCAGACAGTGAGTTCCGTGACCGTGGCTTGCTATATAAAGCAGGTATAGAGGCATTTAGTTACTGTTCGATTGAACATTAGAATGGGCAAAACGAGTGACCTAAGCGATGTTGAGCGTGGTATGATCATCGGTGCCAGGCGCGCCAGTTCCAGTATCTCAGAAACAGCCGGCCTCCTGGGCTTTTCACGCATGAGGGTTTACCGAGAATGGTGCGACGAACAAAAGACATCTGGTCAGTGGTAGTCCTGTGGTTGAAAAGAGCTTATAGATGAGAGAGGTCGAAGGAGAATGGCAAGAATCGTGCAAGCTAACTGGCGTGCTAAAAACAGACAAGTAACAGCACAGAGTGACATCTGGGGAACGCATAACTTGTCAGTCCTTGTCATGTTTGGGCTATTGCAGCAGACAACCACACCGGGTTCCACTTGTATCAGCTAAAAACAAGAAGAAGCTGCTCCAGAGGGCACGTGATCACCAACACTGGACTGAAGAGTGGAAAAACATTGCCTAGTCCGACAAATCCTGATTCTTGTTGTAATCCTGATGGCAGTCAGGATTTAGCATAAGCATCATGAGTCCATGGCCTCATTCTGCCTGGTGTCAACGGTACAGGTTGGTGGCGGTGGTGTAAAGATGTATGGAATGTTTTCCTGGCACTCGTTAGGTCCCTTAATACCATCTGAGCAGCGTTTGAATTCCACACCTTGTAGAATCCATGCCTCAAAGAAATCAGGGTGTTCTGAATCCAGGTACTAGATGGGTGTACCTAATAAACTGGTAACTGAATGTTTTTCATGATGGGTAATGTGCGCAATGATTTAGTGAATTATTATAGGGTAAGTATTAGAAAAAGACGCCTCAATATTTGTAGCCATATGTGAAAAGACTCAGTAGTCAACTTGGATAAAGTCCGCTTTTGTCAGCTTCAAGCATGCAAACTTCCTGTCAGAGTTTCAGTGCCTGTGCCAGGAGTGGTAAACCATGTTTGAAAGCAATGAAAGTTTTCCAGACCCAGCTTTGGCCTTGATCGAAGCTTTTGATCAAATCAAAGACAAGTCTTCAAAACTAACATCAGCAATGCATGTTTGGACTGATATGGCAGTGAACTTAGTTAAGAGATCCAGTGACATCCGGAAAGCCTCCAGGCATGCATCTTTAACTTGAATTAGAACTACTCCGAATCAATTTGGAGATATCTAATGCCCCGTGTTTACTAGCACCCGGTGCAGAAACACCGTTTACCATTAATTTTAAATGGAAGGAAAGTGGTGAGAAGCGGAGAGGGCGGGGGACCGCTAGGCGATGACCAATCATATCGAGTGGTTCCCATGAAGAATTTGACGCTATTTTTGTATTTTTTATTTGACCTTTATTTAACTAGGCAAGTCAGTAATAAGAACAAATTCTAATTTTCAATGACGGCCTAGGAACAGTGGGTTAACTGCCTTGTTCAGAGGCAGAATGACAGATTTGTACCTTGTCAGCTCTGGGATTCGATCTTGCAACCTTTCGATTACTAGTCCAACGCTCTAACCACGTTCTAACCACTAGGCTACCTGCCGCTATGTGACCCAAGGCTGGAGAATTTCTTCAGCAAAGATGGCTGTCAAAAAGACTGGGATGGAAGAAAATGTAAGTAATTATAACGTCATTACGAATCATGCAAAAACTGTACAGTTGAGATATGTTAGTTAATGTGTGCATTATAAAAACAGAGGAAGAAAGAGGAGGTGGCGAGAGAGGTGTAAGATACAGAAAGGGAAAGAGGTAAGCACATAGGAGCAGGGAAGGCAGCATATGATTAATGAATCACAGATCTACTAATATTCTCTCAGTTCATCAGTTCCCAGGACCAAGACTGAGAACCACTGCTCTTCATTTCTTCATCTAGCTTTCACAGCTCTCAGTGTCTGAGGACAGAAAACCACAGACTTCGTTATACTCAAATTAGACCGCACTGAATATTATGTTATTATTATCGCCGTCCTCAATTCTAGGGACTCGAAATACACAGAAGTACCTGCCCTATCCAGAATAGTATACTCTCTCACTTTGACAGTTCCTTTCACCCTCCTCCATGGCTGTTAGCTAGCTACCTACAAATGCATTTGTAGTTAGTTTTTTACAGTGATAAATACATCAAGACAGCTAGTTAATGTGAAGTTAGGTAGCTGGTGATATTTAATTAACTTAGCTAGCTATCTATACACTATGTAAAGTTGGCTAGATAGCTAGCTAGCTATGTTAGCAGCTCATTTGAGTTAGCGGGCACTGTAGCTAGTTAGCTAATAATAAATTTATTTTTTATTTTTTACATTTTAAAAATGTATTTACTTACTTGAATAGTTTCTCCCAGCCGTGTGGACGATTGGAAACAAGGTAGCAAAGTTTGTTTGTCACCAGAGCGTTTTAGAGCATATTACTATTTAACTAATTGATACGATCCAATAAGCTGGATATCATTATGTCTGCAGCTGAGAAGTTTTTGGGGGTGGCAGGTAGCTTAGTGGTTAGAGCATTGGGCCAGTAACCGAAAGGTTGCAAGATCAAAACCCCGAGCTGACAAGGTAAAAAGCTGTCATTTTGCCCATGAACAAGCAGTTAACCCACTGTTCCTAGGCCATCATTGTAAATAATAATTTGTTCTTAACTGATTTGCCTAGTTAAATAAAGGTTAAAAAATAAAAACTATTTACCCATTTAATAACCTGACCTTCATACAAGCTTGCTATGCTGAATTCTTGATGAACAATCAAATGTGCCGCTATATGCTGGCAATAAGCCCACAAGCGTGTACAAATACAAATACACCAAGAAGGCGCAGCAATTAGACGTGTTTGTTTCTGTCCCATGTAAATATTCAGTCTATCATTTTTTTGTATACATTTCATTATTTTTCTATCTCTTTTTTCCATGTTCGAATTAAATATACCTTCCTGCAACCCGCATCACCCAACGTGGTATGGATTTGCTATTTTTTTGACCTTATAACTGGAACCTCCATCAGGAGCTAGCCATCAGAAGCTAGCCAGCTAATTAGCTACTAGCTATTTAGTCATTGTTAGCCACTGCTAGCGGTCTTTACCTTTAGCTCAGACACTAGCCGCTTTAGCCCGGATATCCCGGATAATACCTGCCAGTCTGCACAGGATATCAGCCCTGGGCATATTGGACTGCTTTTTTCACACCACTACATCACCGGATTCCTGCTGCAAGCTCTGGACCATTACACCGGAACTTTGCAGCTAGCTAGCTACTACCGAGTGGCTATTGTGGCTAACGCCCTTGCCCAGAAGCATGCACCAGCTAGCCTCGAGCTAGGCCCATCTCCTGGCTAGCAAACGAAGTACACCAACTACAATACCTCTCTTGCCAATTTGCCTGGACCCTTTGTCGACACGGAGCCCCGCCGATCTCTCACAATTGGTCTGCTGACGTAATTCGGCCAATGTGCTCTCAACCGGCCTCTGCGTCATGGATGTTGGTCTAGATCCATCTGCTAGCCCCGGCCCGCCGTGTCTCCCGCTCACCTAGCGTAGTAATCGACTACCGATTGGCTCCCTGTTTCATCTATTGCTGCTCATTGGACCCTATGATCAGTCGGCTACACAGCTGATGCCTGCTGGACTGTTCATTAACACGGTACTTCATTTAGTTTATCTGTCGGCCCCAGCCTCGAACTCAGGCCCTGTGTGTAGTTAACTGACCCTCTCTACCCATTCATTGCCATTTACCCGTTGTTGTTGTCTTGGCTGTTAACCCGTTGTTGTTTCACCTGTTGTTGTCTTTGCTCTCCCAATCAACACCTGTGATTGCTTTATGCCTCTCTCTAATGTCAACATGCCTTGTATACTGTTGTTTTGGGCAGCTCTCATTGTTTTATTTTACTGCGGAGCCCCTAGTCCTGCTCAACATGACTCAGATAGGCCCCTTGTCCCACCCCCCACACATGCGGAGACCGCACATAGCTTAACTGCCGCCTCTACCTCTCTCATCGTCACCCAATGCCTAGGTTTACCCCCACCATACCCTTGTCTGTACACTATTCCCTGAATCTGTGCTACCACGCCCAGAAATCTGCTCCTTTTATTCTCTGTTCCCAAAGCACTAGATGACCAGTTCTTATAGCCTTTAGCCTTTAGCCATACCATCATCCTACTCCTCCTCTGTTCCTCTGGTGATGTAGAGGTTAACCCAGGCCCTGTGTGTCCCCAGGAGCTCTCATTTGTTGACTTCTGCAACCGTAAAAGCCTTGGGTTCATGCATGTTATCATCATAAGCCTCGTAAGGTAGCTTTATTCATTGCTTTAGCACACTCTGCCAACCCTGAGTCCTGGCTTAGGAAGGCCACCAAAAAATCTGAAATTTCCATCCCCAATTGCAACATTTTCCGTCAAGACAGAACTGCTAAAGGGGTCGGAATTGCAATCTACTGTAGAGATAGCCTGCAGAGTTCTGTCATACTATCCAGGTCTATGCACAAACAGTTCAAGCTTCTACTTTTAAAGATCCATCTCCCCAGAAATAAGTCCCTCACTGTTGCCGCTTGTTATAGACCCCCCTCAGCTCCCAGCTATGCCCTGGACACCATATGTGAATTGATTGACGATAGATGGAGGGCAGAGTTTTTACTGCTAGGTGACCTAAATTGGGATATGCTTAACACCCTGGCCATCCTACAATCTAAGCTAGATGCCCTCAATCTCACACAAATGATCAAGGATCCAACCAGGTACAACCCCAAATCCGTAAATATGGGCACCCTCATAGATATCATCCTGACCAACTTGCCCTCTAAATACACCTCTGCTGTTTTCAACCAGGATCTAAGCAATCACTGCCTCATTGCCTGCGTCCGTTATGGGTCTGCGGTTAAACAAAACAACCACCCCTCATCACTGTCAAATGCTCCCTAAAACACTTCTGCAAGCAGGCCTTTCTAACCGACCTGGCCCGTGTATCCTTGAAGGATTTTGACCTCATCCTGTCAGTAGAGGATGCCTGTTTGTTCTTTAAAAGTGCTTTCCTCACCATCTTAAATAAGCATGCCCCTTTCAAAAGATGTAGAACTAAGAACAGATATAGCCCTTGGTTCACTCCAGACTTGACTGCCCTTCACTAGCACTAAACCACCCTGTGGCGTACAGCACTAGCTTTGAATAGTCCCTGCAATATGCAACTTTTCAGGGTAGTCAGGAATAAATGCACACAGTCAGTTAGGAAAGCAAAGGCTAGCTTTTTCAAACAGAAATTTGCATCCTGCTGCACTAATTCCCAAAAGTTTTGGGACACTGTAAAGTCCATGGAGAATAAGAGTACCTCTTCCCAGCTGCCCACTGCACTGAGACTAGGAAACACTGTCACCACTGACAAATCTACGATAATCGATAATTTCAATAAGCATCTCTCTACGGCTGGCCATGCTTTCCACCTGGCTACCCTGCCAACAGCTCTGCACCTCCCCGCAGCATCTAGCCCAAGCCCCCCCTGCTTCTCCTTCACCCAAATCCAGACAGCTGATGTTCTGATAGAGCTGCAAAATTTGGATTTGGATACCTACAAATCAGCTGGGCAAGACAATCTTGACCCGCTCTTCCTAAAATTATCCGCCGGCATTGTTGCAACCCATATTACTAGTCTGGTCAACCTCTCTTTCGTATATTCTGAGATTCATAAAGATCGGAAAGCGGCCGCGGTCATCCCCCAAACAGTTACAGACATATATCCATCCTGCCCTGCCTAACTAAAGTCTTCGAAAGCCAAGTGAACAAACAGATCACCGACCATTTCGAATCCCACCGTACCTTCTCCGCTATGCAATCTGGTTTCCGAGCTGGTCACGGGTGCACCTCAGCCACGCTCAAGGTACTAAACGATATCATAACCGCCATCGATAAAAGACAGTACTGTGCAGCCATCTTCATCGACCTGGCCAAGGCTTTCGACTCTGTCAATCATCGTATTCTTATAGGCAGACTCAACAGCCTTGGTTTCTCTAATGACTGCCTCGCCTGGTTCACAAACTACTTCTCAGATAGAGTTCAGTGTGTCAAATCAGAGGGCCTGTTGTCCGGACCTCTGGCAGTCTCTATGGGGGTGCCACAGGGTTCAATTCTCGGGCCGACTCTTTTCTCTTTATATATCAATGATGTCGCTCTTGCTACGGGTGATTCTTTTATCCACCTCTACGCAGACGACACCATTCTGTATACATCTGGCCCTTCTTTGTACACTGTGTTAACAAACCTCAAACGAGCTTCAACGCCATACAACACTCCTTCAGTGGCCTCCAACTGCTCTTAAACGCTAGTAAAACTAAATGCATGCTCTTCAACCGATCGCTGCCCACACCCGCCCGCCCGACTAGCATCAATACTCTGGACGGTTCTGACTTAGAATATGTGGACAACTATAAATACCTAGGTGTCTGGCTAGACTGTAATCTCTCCTTCCAGACTGACATTAAGCATCTCCAATCCAAAAATACATTTAGAATCAGCGTCCTTCTTCGCAACAAAGCCTCCTTCATTCATGCTGCCAAACATACCCTCGTAAAACTGACTATCCTACCAATCCTCGACTTCGGCGATGTCATTTACAAAATAGCCTCCAACACTCTACTCAGCAAATTGGATGCAGTCTATCACAGTGCCATCCGTTTTGTCACCAAAGCCCCATATACTACCCACTACTGAGACCTGTATTCTCTCGTTGGCTGGTCTTCGCTACATATTCGTCGCCAAACCCACTGGCTCCAGGTCATCTATAAGTCTTTGCTAGGTAAAGCTCCGCCTTATCTCAGCTCACTGGTCACCATTGCAACACCCACCCGTAGCACGTGCTCCAGCGGGTATATTTCACTGGTCATCCCCAAAGCCAACACCTACTTTGGCTGCCTTTCCTTCCAGTTCTCTGCTGCCTGTGACTGGAACGAATAGCAAAAATCACTGAAGTTGGAGACATATCTCCCTCACTAACTTGAAGTGTCATCTGTCAGAGCAGCTTACCGGTTGCTGCAGCTGTACACAGCCCATCTGTAAATAGCCCATCAAATCAAATCAAATGTATTTATATAGCCTTTCGTACATCAGCTGATATCTCAAAGTGCTGTACAGAAACCCAGCCTAAAACCCCAAACAGCAAGCAATGCAGGTGTAGAAGCACGGTGGCTAGGAAAAACTCCCTAGAAAGGCCAGAACTAGGAAGAAACCTAGAGAGGAACCAGGCTATGAGGGGTGGCCAGTCCTCTTCTGGCTGTGCCGGGTGGAGATTATAACAGAACATGGCCAAGATGTTCAAATGTTCATAAATGACCACGATGGTCAAATAATAATAATCACAGGAGTTGTCGAGGGTGCAGCAGGTCAGCACCTCAGGAGTAAATGTCAGTTGGCTTTTCATAGCCGATCATTAAGAGTATCTCTACACTACTGCTGTCTCTAGAGAGTTGAAAACAGCAGGTCTGGGACAGGTAGCACATCCGGTGAACAGGTCAGGGTTCCATACCCGCAGGCAGAACAGTTGAAACTGGAGCAGCAGCACGCCAGGTGGACTGGGGACAGCAAGGATCATCATGTCAGGTCGTCCTGAGGCATGGGTCCTAGGGCTCAGGTCCTCCGAGAGAGAGAAAGAAAGAGAGAAAGAGAGAATTAGAGAGAGCATACTTAAATTCACACAGGACACCCGGATAAGACAGGACAAGTACTCCAGATATAACAAACTGACCCTAGCCCCCCGACACATAAACTAATGCAGCATAAATACTGGAGGCTGAGACAGGAGGGGTCAGGAGACACTGTGGCCCCATCCGATGATACCCCGGACAGGACCAAACAGGAAGGTATAACCCCACCCACTTTGCCAAGGCACAGTCCCCACACCACTAGAGGGATATCTCTAACCACCAACTTACCATCCTGAGACAAGGCAGAGTATAGCCCACAAAGATCTCTGCCACGGCACAACCAAGGGGGGGGGGGGCGCCAACCCAGACAGGAAGATCACGTCAGTGACCAACCCACACAAGTGACGCACCCCTCCTATGGACGGCAATGAAAGAGCACCAGTAAGCCAGTGACTAAGCCCCTGTAATAGGGTTAGAGGCAGAGAATCCCAGTGGAGAGAGGGGAACCAGCCAGACAGAGACAGCAAGGGCGGTTCGTTGCTCCAGAGCCTTTCCGTTCACCTTCACACTCCTGGGCCAGACTACACTCAATCATAGGACGTCTAGGAGTCTTCATAGGAGTCTTCAATAAAGACTTAAAGGTTGAGACCGAGTCTGCGTCTCTCACATGAGTAGGCAGACCATTCCATAGAAATGGAGATCTATAGGAGAAAGCCCTGCCTCCAGCTGTTTGCTTAGAAATTCTAGGGACAATTAGGAGGCCTGCGTCTTGTGACCGTAGCGTACGTGTAGGTATGTATGGCAGGACCAACTCGGAAAGATAGGTAGGCGCAAGCCCATGTAACGCTTTGTAGGTTAACAGTAAAACCTTGAAATCAGCCCTTACCTTAACAGGAAGCCAGTGTAGGGAGGCTAGCACTGGAGTAATATGATCAAATTTTTGGGTTCTAGGCAGGATTCTAGCAGCCGTATTTAGCACTAACTGAAGTTTATTTAGTGCTTTATCCGGGTAGCCGGAAAGTAGAGCATTGCAGTAGTCTAACCTAGAAGCAACAAAAGCATGGATTAATTTTTCTCCATCATTTTTGGACAGAAAATTTCAGATTTTGCAATGTTACGTAGATGGAAAAAAGCTGTCCTTGAAACAGTCTTGATATGTTCGTCATATCAACAGTTACCCCATACCTCTCATAGCCAGTGCGATTGAGTCAAAGCACGGGGCGCGTTTCTTCACAAAATTGGAGATCAGGAGCGCTTACAACCTGGTGCGTATCTGGGAGGGGGACGAGTGGAGGACGGCATTTAGTACCACCTCAGGGCACTATGAGTACCTCGTCATGCCGTACGGGTTGATGAATGCTCGATCAGTCTTCCAGGCCTTTGTAGACAAGATTTTCCGGGACCTGCACGGGCAGGGTGTAGTGGTGTATATCGACGACATTCTCATATACTCCGCTACACGCGCCGAGCATGTGTCCCTGGTGCGCAGGGTGCTTGGTCGACTGTTGGAGCATGCCCTGTACGTCAAGGGTGAGAAATGCCTGTTTTTCCCACAGTCCGTCTCCTTCCTAGGGTACCGCATTTCCACTTCAGGGGTGGAGATGGAGAGTGACCGCATTACAGCTGTGCGTAATTGGCCGACTCCCACCACGGTAAAGGAAGTGCAGCGGTTTCTAGGGTTTTCCAACTACTACCGGAGGTTTATCCGGGGCTTTGTTCAGGTAGCGGCTCCCATTACCTCACTGCTGAAGGGGGGACCGGTGCGTTTGCAGTGGTCAGCTGAGGCGGACAGGGCTTTTGGTCAGCTGAGGGCTCTGTTTACCTCGGCTCCCGTGCTGGCTCATCCGGATCCCTCTTTGGCGTTCATAGTAGAGGTGGATGCGTCCGAGGCTGGGATAGGAGCCGTGCTCTCTCAGTGCTCGGGAACGCCATCAAAGCTCCGCCCCTGTGCCCTCTTTTCGAAGAAGCTCAGCCCGGCGGAGCGAAACTATGACGTGGGGGACCGGGAGTTGTTGGCTGTCGTCAAGGCTTTGAAGGCGTGGAGACATAGGCTTAAGGGGGCTAAGCACCCTTTTCTCATCTGGACTGACCACCGCAATCTGGAGTACATCCGGGCGGTGAGGAGACTGAATCCTCGCCAGGCAAGGTGGGACATATTTTTTACCCGTTTTGTTGTCACCCTATCCTACAGACCAGGTTCCCAGAACGCGAAGGCAGACGCACTGTCCCGGATGTATGACACAGAGGAGCGGCACATGGATCCCACTCCCATACTCCCGGCCTCTTGCCTGGTGGCACCGGTAGTGTGGGAGCTGGACGCAGACATCGAGTGGGCGTTACGTACAGAGCCCACTCCCCGCCAATGGCCAGCTGGGAGTCTGTATGTTCCATCTGCTGTCCTCGACCGTTTGATCTATTGGGCCCATACGTCACCCTCCTCTGGTCATCCGGGCATCGGTCGGACAGTGAGCTGTCTTAGTGGGAAGTACTGGTGGTCCACTTTAGCTAAGGATGTGAGGGTTTATGTCTCCTCCTGCTTGGTGTGCGCCCAGTGCAAGGCCCCTAGGCACTTGCCCAGAGAGAAGTTACAACCCTTACCCCTTCCACAACGGCTGTGGTTGCACCTATCGGTGGATTTCCTAACGGATCTTCCTCCATCACAGGGTAACACCACGATCCTGGTCGTTGTGGAACGTTTTTTTAAGTCCTGTTGTCGCCTGCCTTTGCCCGGTCTCCTTACGGCCCTACAGACTGCGGAGGCTCTGTTTAGACACGTCTTCCGGCAATACGTGGTTCCTGAGGACATAGTATCTGATCGAGGTCCCCAGTTCACGTCAAGGGTCTGGAGGGCGTTCATGGAACGTCTGGGGGTCTCGGTCAGTATTACCTCTGGTTTTCACCCCGATAGGAACGGGCAGGTGGAGAGAGTGAACCAGGATGTGGGTAGGTTTCTGCGGTCCTATTGCCAGGACCGGCCGGGGCAGTGGTCAGCATTTGTGCCCTGGGCAGAGATGGGCCAGAACTCGCTCCGCCACTCCTCCACTAACCTCTCCCCCTTCCAGTGCGTACCGGGGTACCAGCCGGTTCTGGCGCCTTGGCATCAGAGCCAGATCGAGGCTCCTGCGGTGGATGACTGGTTTAAGTGCGCTTAGGAGACATGGGACGCCGCTCATGAGCACCTTCAGCGGGCCGTGAGATGCCAGAAAACCTGCTCAGGTCGCCACCGCAGTGAGGTCCCGGTGTTCGCACCGGGGGACAGGTTCTGGCTCTCGACCCGAAACCTGCCCCTCCGCCTGCCCTGCCGGAAGCTGGTATGTGGGGCCATTCAAAGTCCTGATGAGACTGAACGAGGTATGTTACAGGTTACAGCTTCCCCCCGATTATCGAATTAACCCCTCGTTCCATGTGTCTCTCCTCAGGCCGGTGGTGGCTGGTCCACTCCAGGAGTCTGAGGTGCGGGAGGTTCCTCTACCCCCTCTGGACATCGAGGGGCCCCCGGTGTATGCAGTTTGATCCATACTGGATTCGAGGTCGCCGGATCGCCCTGCGTTTCGCCCTCCTGCGTCTCGCCCTCCGGGTCGTCCCCGAGGCTGGTGTCGGCGTGCTGTTGGAGCCGTGCGTCATGGGGGGGTACTGTTACGACCTCCGCCGAGGTCGGTCCCTCACCTTGTTCGGGCGGCGTTTGGCGGTCGACGTCACCGGTCTTCTAGCCATCGCTGACCCATCTTTCATTTTTGTCTTTATTTTCTACACACCTGGTTTTCATTATCCAATTACATGTTCATGTATTTAACCCTCTGTTTCCCCCATGTTTGTTGTGCGTGATTATTTCTATGTTCAGTTCGGTTTATGATGGCTGGTTTTTCGACGGGTGCTGTGTTCACCCGTGCGTAATGTTTACCGTTGGTTATTGGTCAAGTATATTTGTTTGCCTTGTGCCTTTTTTTTGTTGAGTAAAGTACGTTGCTCACTCATTTTGCTCTCCTGCGCCTGACTTCATGCACCAGCTACACTCACCTTCTGACAGAGCCACACTTGGCGGCCTAAGCGGCACACAGCAATTTACCGCGTGCTAGTGAACACGAGCTGTAATCTTACATCTGATATCTAATCTTAAACATAAACATTAGCGACTAGTTAGGTGTTTTCTCGTACAAGTGACCACGAAAAATCTGCCTAGTATGTTGTATGGCTACTTTTATGATACGATCTGTAAAACATTTGAGCAATAATATACATTTTGACTAGACATTCAGTCAGTCACAATTTACGACATTGGGGAGGAAATGGCAACGGTGCTTCAATCCGAAAGTGCGGCAAGTGAAGTGTGTGATAATGAATGGAAAACAGTGAAATCAAACAAAACAAGCAAAAGTTGTAGTAGAAGACAAGGACCATTCCAATAATGCATTTATTCTTGGGCTGTATTTTTTGGCAAGGTGATTAATTTGGGAAATCCATTTGTAATATCGAGGACTGTGAAGAAAGCAGTGGGAAACTAGAAGAGGCGTTGTTTTGGTTAATTATGTTGATGAAGAACAGAAGAAGTCTGCACTGGATCTGGCAAAATTGTCCACGTCACAAGTAACATTTATTGGTCTTTGGAACAGGCTGCCTGCCAGAGGAGTTATAGCTCGAGTTTTGTTGGATATAGATGATGAGTACCTTAGTCAGAAAATCTCAGGAGTGGTCAGTGCACGTCACCTGACCTGTATGGTAAATGGAAGGAAGGTAGTATATTATTATTGAGGAGACTCTACCTGAATATGTGAAGCTTGGATATGTGAGGTATGCGGTGAGAGCATTTGTGTCCAAAACATTAGAGTAATGAAATTGTAAATTATATGGTCACGTGTCAAATGTTTGCAGACGGGAGAAGTATGATATTGAAGTATGTGTGAATGGAAAATGTCGCAACTATGGTGGGGATCATACTCTGGACTTCCTTGAGCGCCCTCTTAGGGTGAAGGAGTTTGAGATGTCAAGGATTAGGGTTGCGCAGCGGATCTCCTATGTTGAGGCGTTGAAGAGAGTCGAAGGGGGCAAGAGGCAACAATCTTGAAGATATGGAAGTGGATGCGTTGCAACCAGTTGCTAGTGTTTTAAGTCAATTGGGTGATCTGGATACACTCATGATGGATTTTGTGGCATTTATAGGCACATTGAATAATTTTACAGCACAAGTGTCTAAGAAGTCCAATAAGCTGGATGTCATTACATCTGTAGCTGAGAAGTTTTGGGGGCTTTTGCCATGAAAAACGTCCTTGTACTACAAATGTCCTGCCCTCACAGGAGAATTCTGAGCTTGTTTAGGGACCTGATTAGAATTTTTTTTTACAGAAAAGCAGGTTGATTTTGTTGAGTTAATTTCTGTTTTGGTAGTTTGTATCATTCAAAAAAAAAAATGTAGCCAAATGTTTTCCTTTTTTGTGATCCTCATATCCACCTGCACAGTTGGTGGTGGAATGTACATTTAATTATTGAGAACGGCATTATACCATAGAAGAAGAAGATTAGCAACTCCCAGAATGCATGCACTTTCTACCACATGCAGGTAGAGTAGAGCAGAGCAGCGCCGTCATGGCGGAGGTGCAATCAGCCAACCAACCACCCTAGCAACAGCGAAAATGCAATTAACCCGTTACAGCCATGTTCGACTAGAGTATTTAGTCCACTGCAACGTTCCAGGCACAAATTGATGACCACTTCATCTAATACTGGTACTGGCAGCAACATTTTGACAGTGACCAGAAAGTTATTCAGATGGTGTGGAAATCAATGTAAGTTGCCATCTAGCTAGCTTGTCAAGCACGCTCCAGCTCTCCCCCCTGGTGCTCGAGGTCACCAGGCTGCCCTGCATTACACACTCCTGCCACCATCATTACGAACACCTGCCTTCCCCCGTCATGCACATCAGCAATTATTAGACTCTCCTGGACCAAATCACTTCTGTCTTTACCGCTCCTTTATTTGTCAGTTCTCCAGCTCTGTTCCCCGCTGCTGTATTGTTTGTCGTCTGTCCTTATGTTACCCGATGCTGACGGTGTTGATTGTTTGCTCCATGTCTGTTCCAATTAAATGTTGAATCCCCGTACCTGTTTGTCATCTCCAGCGTTGGTTCTTACAGAATGCAGCAGCCATCAAATGAAACATCGGGGAGTGCTGGCATTTTGGTTGGTGGTGGTGAGGTTGGGTCCGAGGGTGTCTTAGCTCGATGAAATCAAATCAAATTGTATTAGTCACATGCACCAAATACAACAGGTGTTGAACCTTACAGTGAAATGCTTACTTAAGAGCCGCTAACCAACAGTGCAGTTTAAAAAAATACAGATAAGAATAAGAGATAAAATTAACAAGTAATTAAAGAGCAGCAGTAAAAAATAACAATATATACAGGGGGGTGCCGGTACAGAGTCAAAGTGCGGGGGCACCGGTTAGTGAGGTAGTATGTACATGTAGGTAGAGTCTGTTGTCATCTATGCATAGTGACTTTAAGAGTGGCAGTGATGTGGAGAAGGGGGGGGGGGGGGGGGGGGGGAGGGGGGGGGGGGGGGGGGGGGGGGGGGGGGGGGGGGGGGGAGGGGGGGGGGGGGGGAGGGGGGGGGGGGGCAATGCAAATAGTCTGGGTAGCCATTTGACTAGATGTTCAGGAGTCTTATGGCTTGGGGGTAGAAGCTGTTTAGAAGCCTCTTGGTCCTAGACTTGGCGCTCCGGTACTGCTTGCCGTGTGTAGAGAGAACAGTCTATGAATAGGGTGGCTGGAGTTTCTGACAATTTGTAGGGCCTTCCTCTGACACTGCCTGGTATAGAGGTATGGATGGCAGGAAGCTTTGCCCCAGTGATGTACTGGGCTGTTTGCACTACCCTCTGTAGTTCCTTGCGGTCGGAGGCCGAGAAGTTGCCATACCAGGCAGTGATGCAACCAGTCAGGATACGTTCGATGGTGCAGCGGTAGAATCTTTTGAGGATCTGAAGACCCATGACAAATATTTTCAGTCTCCTTAGGGGGAATAGGTTTTGTTGTGCCCGCTTCACGACTGTCATGGTGTGCTTGGACCATGTTAGTTTGTTGGTGATCTGGACACCAAGGAACTTGAAGCTCTCAATCTGCTACACTGCAGCCCCGTCGATGAGAATGGCGGTGTGCTCGGTCCTGTTTTTCATGTAGTCCACAATCATCTACTTTGTCTTGATCACGTTGATGGAGAGGTTGTTGTCCTGGCACCACTCGGCCAGGTCTCTGACCTCCTCCCTATAGGCTGTCTCATTGTTGTCGGTGATTAGGCTGTTGATGACACTGTTGTGTCATTGGCAAATTTAATGATGGTGTTGGAGTCGTGCCTGGCAGTGACCGCATTTGAGCAATTGGATTACTGAACAAAACGCGCCAACAAAATGGAGGTGTTTGGATATAAAGTGGGACGTTATGGAACAAAACAAACATTTATTGTGTAACTGGGAGTCTTGTGAATGCAACCATACGAAGATCATCAAAGGTAAGTGATTAATTAGGGCTGAAATCCCGTTAATGGGATCGATATGACATCAGCCAGTGAAAGTGCAGGACGCCAAATTCAAATAACAGATGAAAAATCCTCAAACATACAAGTATTATACACCATTTTAAAGACAAACTTGTTGTTAATCCCACCACAGTGTCCGGTTTCAAAAAGGCTTTACGACGAAAGCATACCATACGATTATGTTAGGTTCAGCGCCAAGTCACAGAAAAACACAGCCATTTTTCTTGCCAAAGAGAGGACTCACAAAAAGCAGAAAGAGATAAAATGAATCACTAACCTTTGATGATCTTCATCAGATGACACTCATCGGACTTCATGTTACACAATACATGTATGTTTTGTTCGATAAAGGTCATATTTATATCCAAAAATCTCAGTTTACATTGACGCGTTATGTTCAGTAATGTTTTGCTTCCAAAACATCTGGTGATTTTGCAGAGAGTCACATCAATTTACAGAAATACTCATCATAAATGTTGATGAAAATACAAGTGTTATACATGGAATTAAAGATATAGTTCTCCTTAATGCAACCGCTGTGTCAGATTGTAAAAAAGCTTTATGGAAAAAGCACACCGTGCAATATTCGGAGTACAACGCTCAGGCAACAAAACAAGCCATATAGATACCTGCCATGTTGTGGAGTCAACAGAAGTCAGAAATAGCATTATAAATATTCACTTACCTTTGATGATATTCATTGGAATCCACTCTCAGGAATTCCAGTTCCACAATAAATGTTTGTTTTGTTCAATAAAGTCCATCATTTATGGCCAAATATCTCCTTTTTGTTTGTGCGTTTAGTTCACAAATCGAAATTCAAGATGTTCAGGCAGTTAGTCCAGACGAAAAGTTAAAAAGTTTTATTACAGTTTGTAGAAACATGTGAAATGATGTATAGAATCAATCTGCAGGATGTTTTGAACATAAATTTTCAATAATGTTTCAACCGGACAATTCCTTTGTCTTTAGAAATGAAAAGGAACAGAGCTCACTCTCACGGGCGCTCGCCTGACTTAGTTCATGGCATTCTGCCAGACACCAGACTCAAACAGCTCTTATTCTCTCCCCCTTCACAGTAGAAGCCTGAAACAAGGTTCTAAAGACTGTTGAAATCTAGTGGAAGCCTTAGGAAGTGCAATTGGACCAAATTTTACACTGTATATTGGATAGGCAAAGACTTGAAAACCTACAAACCTCAGATTTCCCACTTCCTGGTTGGATTTTTTCTCAGGTTTTTGCCTGCCATATGAGTTCTGTTATACTCACAGACATCATTCAAACAGTTTTAGAAACCTCAGAGTGTTTTCTATCCACATCTACTAATAATACGCATATCTTAGCTTCTGGGCCGGAGTAGCAGGCAGTTTACTCTGGGCACCTTATTCATCCAAGCTACTCAATATTGCCCCCCAGCCATAAGAAGTACATTTTATTGCTATTTCTGACTTTCGTGACTTATCTACTTGGCTGGTAACTGTATGTAATGTTTTGTGTGCTGAGCGCTGTCTTCAGATAATCGCAGGATTTGCTTTTGCCGTAAAGCTTTTTTGAAATCTGACACGGCGGCTGGATTAACAACAAGTTAAGCTTTATTTGGATGTATTACACTTGTGATTTCATGAAAGTTAAATATTTATAGTAATTTAATTAGAATGTGACTTTCTACCGTAGTCCCCGGCCACTTGGAGCACCGCCGCCGGGTTAGCGTTTTTTTATGGTGGAATACAGCTCATTCAATGCTATCTTTGTGCGATCCTCAGATTGTGGTGGTATTTAAACAGCTACAAAGAATATAGATGAAAACTCTCTTGGTAGGTAATGTGGTGTGCAGCTTATCATGAGAAACTCTTCCTCAGGCGAGCAATAGCTCGATACTTCCTTATATATCGTGCACCAGCTGTTGTTTACAAAAATACATAGACCGGTGCCCCTTGACTTACCAGATGCCGCTGTTCTATCCTGCCGGTATATCGTATAACCATCCAGTTGTATGTTATTAATGTCGTCGTTCAGCTACGACTCGGTGAAACATAAGATATTACAGTTTTTAATGTCCCGTTGGTAGGATATACATGCTTTTAAATGGTCCACTTTTTTATCCAGCGATTGTACGTTGGCCAATAGTACCGACGGCAAAGGCAGATTAGCCACTCGTTTCCGGATCCTAACAAGGCACCCCAATCTCCTACCGCGAAAACTCATTTTTCTCCTGCGAATGATGGGGATGAGGCCCTGTTCGGGTGTCTGGAATAAATCCCTTTCGTCTGACTCATTAAAGGAAAATAAATAGTCTAATCGAAGGTGAGTAATCGCTGTTCTGATTTCCAGAAGCTCTTTGTGGTCATAAGAGATGGAGGCAACATTATGTTCAAAAAAATTACAAACAATGCGAAAAAATAAACCAAATAGCACAGTTGGTTAAGAGCACATAAAAGTGCAGACATCCCCTCTGGCACCATTCTTCCTGTGTTGTTATTTTGTGTAAATGATGTTGCCACAAACAATCCCATAAACAAAATATAGCTCATTCCGTTCCGATCTCTTCATACAGTAAAAGGCTAATATATTACTTGACTTTATTCAAATGTGTAGAAATGTATATATATTTCCTGAAATGTTCACAATGTCATACTCCAAACACCAGCATTGATTTACGCAAACAGCAAAGAAGTATAAACCACGCTAAAATGTTAATTGTAACTTCACATTCATTCTGAAATAAATCACCCACTCACTCTTTAATGTGTTAATGTGTTGTGTATTCCAAAACAAAAAATACAACAGACATGAAGCGATATGAAGTTGATTATAAACTGGGTGGTTGTAGGCCTTAATGTTGATTGGCTGACAGCTGTGGTATATCGGACCGTATACCACGGGTATGACCAAACATTTTTTTTAACTGCTCTTACATTCAACAGAACAGTCAGCAGTCTAGGCAAAACTTAAAGCCCTGGGTCAGAGTTTGGGAAGAAAATATGGTTTAAGCAAGAGATGTATAATGTTTAGCTGGTTTGGTGTAAGGTTTTGTTGTGAGTGTGTAGAGTTATTAAAAAATAGCCTACAGTTTCAAAGATTTTGCCTGAGCAATCAGAAAAAAGTAGTAATATACTGTTTAGCAAGATAGTGATGAGGAAGCCTAATACGCAAGCACTTGTGGTTAAGGTGAAGGTAATATTGCCCTAGTTGTTAATGGGCTGCAGGTAACTGCTGTCATAAAGCGTGGTTAATCATTCAGGTTTAAGTGCAACTACAAAGTCTATTTATTTGGTGGGAAGAAGTATATTAATTCCAAGGTATAGCTCTGATCAAATAGAGAAATGGGTAATCAGCTCATAGTGAAACCTAAGAATATGTGTTGGAATGACAAGTTATGCTAAAATGTGTATCAATGTCATTTGAAGTATACATTTGTTTATGCTAGGTCATAATACAGACCATGCCAACAAGGAACTTTAACAGTCTTCAAACAGCCTAACAATTGATATGCGGGTATAAGAGGTTGACATTAGGTTTTGGTGTGGCAAGTGGAGTGTTACCCCAAATCAGTCACATGCTAGTGTCAATATACTACATGAAGGATAAATGAATGTTAATGCATTCAATATCAATCATATTTTAGTTGCTAAAGTATATTACATACATTAGTTAGGCAACTGTGTTTAAAAGGCAATTATATCAAGGAGTTATAGGTCAGGCTACTTGAAGGCAAGCCATGTCAGGTTTATATGAAGTAGTGAGTATATAAAATTGGTAAGCACACGAAAGGTCAAAGTTGGTTAACGCTATGTCGAAAGCCTATAACTTACCATACTGTGATAAAGCTACCCAGTGAAGTGTGCTCGTAGTTGAGGAGGCATTTTATTAGGAAGTGCACTTGTGAAGTGACGTCCAGGTGTTTCTGGCAAATGACGTGCAGGCGTTCACATCACTGTGTGTAGTTGTGTGAATTGATGACAAAAGATAATGTGGTTGGGTGAAAAAGGATGCTATCAGTTGGTCACTGATTGGAGTGTAAAAGTGAAGGCTAAATCTTAATTGCAGCCTTCAACCCTTTGCACTGTAGAGTGTCATTTATACAGGCAGGGTAAATGTTTGTTCCGCCACTCTTAGGTATTTTCTCCATTCAGCTTAGGTTAGAAATAATGGCATATTAATGAGGTTTTCAGGTGATGTTGTACATGAAGGAATGGTTTGTAGCTGAAAGTTTACAATGCATTCAATTGTCACAGATAAATTTGAACTAATGTTCAGGTTCAAAAGACTACTCTTACGAAGAGTCATGAGGAAATAGACTTGCAACCAAAACAGGCAACTGTTGCAGGCAGGTGGCAGGTGTTCACCATGTGGAGGTAATGACAGAGAAATGGTAGGTTAATCCTGTAGAGAAAAGGTGCTAATGGGATGGTGTGTAAATAGAAAAAGGACTTCATCCAATGTGATAGGAAAGTCCATGTTTGTGTAGTATTTCCTAAGCATTTGTTATGTTCCCCAGGTAGGATAGTTAGGTGAATGTTTTATTAGGGTTTTATGGTGAGARCACATTTTAGGTGGTAGATGGTGGTTTTTACTGATGTGGAAATTTTTCAAGTGATTGAAGCCAGATTAGGCTAGTAAAGTCTTCCATCCCTGGCATCTCCCTACTCTTGCTGTAAAGCATTAGAAAAGGTAAATGTCAATGGGGTATAGATGTCCCAATAATATTGGATGGTATTGAATCATAGCTTAGTAGTAGTCTGGAGGTGTTAATTAAAAGACTTTCTGAAGCATAAAGGTAACCTTGAACAGACAAGGGGAGATGAAGTAATTTGGTGTAGTATAATCAGACAGTTTGTAGGTTAGGTTTAGATGTCAACCAAACATTGGCGCTAGCACATGGGGGGGAAAAGGTCAAACATGAAGTGTTTAACAAGTAAAAAGTTCCAACTCAACCAAATCAAAAGAAAAAACTAGTAAGAGAAAATATATGCCAGGTGTATTAAATGGTTAACCTAAGAGTTAGGGGAGCAACTGATAATTAGCTCTACCTGAGTAATTAATGACACCCAGCTGGTGTCTCACATCAAAAAGATGCCATGGTTAGAGGTGGAGAATTAGCAAAGGCAGGTGAAATTTGTGCTTTAGAGTTGAGTTATAAGTTTATTGGGTAGGAGTTGGTCAAAAGGGTAACTAAATCAAGGGAGATATAGGAGAAACAATATAATAAAGAAAAGCACAGGCAAGAAGCCTATGTAGTTAAGTAGAGGTAACGTTGGAGTTTGGTCTAGCTCAGAAGTGGTTCCACCTGTATGAAAAGTCACGAATGGGTATTAAGTCATATGTATAGGTGTGTATCAAAACCCGCACATAATTTCACATTTAATACAGATAAGGTGGTGCAAAAACAGTTCCGTTGCCTCAGGTCAGTAGGGGAATTAAGTGGAATCACTACATAGTTGGAGAGAAGCTTACCTTTAGTCTAAACCGGCATAGGTTTGTGCATTTCTCGCATTCCTTCCTCGCTTGACTCCGCAGCGTGACTCGACTGGTGCCGGTCTTTGTGTCTGTGGGTCTTGGTGTCTGCCTGGCTGTGCGGCCGGCGCTATGGAGGCTGGCGCCCCGTGTGGGCCTGATATAGGGCTAGAGAGTAGTGTCTCTCTGTGCAGCTAGGGCATGTGAGTGAGTGGAACAAGGGCTTTATAGATCAATATTTGTACAGTGCCCCCCCCCCC
>NW_019957531.1:675757-684742 GCF_002910315.2 Salvelinus sp. IW2-2015 | reverse complement strand
ACAGTAGTTGAATCAGCTGTGCCTCTCCAGGGCTACAACAAAAATGGCTACTGTTGGGGGTAGGCTACTCTACCCCTGGAGGTGGGAAACACTGAATTAGTAGGATTCAACCCACTGCAGTTGCCCCTCACACGTTGACCCCCCCCCCCCTAATAGAGACAGGCCTAAAGAAGTCGAATAGAGGTCCCAAGTAGAAAGGAGAAACGAAGGTGACTCTTCCCACACGTAATAACAACAACTAACACACCACAACCTTCATGCCATAATAGAGACACCGTCAAATCCAAACGGGGAAGATATAGGCGACGGGGAAACAAATACACATGGAATGCCATAAAGCCAAAGGGGCCTATAATGTCACCACATCAGTCATTTTGCTATTGAAGGGCATGTAATATAACATCAATCTTTTTTGTTCTTCCCTACACAGGATCCGGCCTGACAGTCAGGGAGCCAAGAGGACCTGAGGTGCCGATGGGAAGGGTGGTGATACCTCTGTAAGGTGAAACAGCAGTAAAAAATTCCTCAGACACCCACCCAATGAAGGGATAGTGTTCCTATGCATACAGAGGTGATAGGGATGTGCAAATATTGTATTGTACTTGTCTTCACAAACCAATAACAAAGCGTCTTATTATGGAATGAGTGCTACGATGTGGATCATTTATAGGCCGCATAGCACTATGACCGCCAGATGGCCTCAGATGTTGCGTCAAATGACCGCCACAGAAGGAGGGCCCATCTCAACARGTCATTTCAAAAGGGACACATACTGGCAATTGATCAATCAGTGCAGTTTATTYACATCTCAAATGTGACTAGCTTTCATCTTACTACTTATTGTTGCCATAATTGTCTCTTACTTGTACTTACTGGCTGCCAGGCCTCGGTTTAGTACRTCAAGGGACAGAGGTTGCCTTTTAGGAGAAGGACTGACAAGCTTTCAACTAGGTGGGATACAGCTAGTGTCACAAAGACACTTTGTCATAGCAGGTTAGGAGAAATAGGTTAAGGTTAKAAAAAAGGGATAGGCTTACCCTAAATGTCACTTCCCGTCGTAGCTGTACTCCATGTACGCACAACCGACTTACAAGTCATCACACAGAGAGCACACTTGAAGGCGGCACCTTGCACTGTCTGGAAGACAGCGCCTGACTGAATTGGAATCCCTCAAACGGCACACTAACTGCATTCCGCTTTATGATGTCACAGTCAGGCCCTCGGAACACCGGTCCTCAACATTCTCAAACACCTTGGATACCGAAGGCAAACATTCTCCATTCACTCACATTCACAAATCAACCAGGGAGAAGGCTGCCAGGAATTGGATGGTGAAAAAAGCTCACCTCCTTCACAGAGCAACATCATAGGACTGGAGGGAACGATACTCTGTCCGAGGACGTGCTCGGGGCCTTGTGTTCAACAGCAGGTTAGACTCTGTCAATTGTTCCCTTCAACTGCTTGCATTCCCCCTATTATCAACAGCTGTGTTCCTCTATAGGTACACTGCAGATACTTCACCTGTAGAGTACAATAACAAATAACACAGGGCCTGTTCTGTTACCACACCCTATAGGCTAGGAGTTTCACTTGGACCACAGTCAATCGGTAGTAAATAGGCTGCAGCGTAACTGACGGGGACGTAAAGGGGAAATGGAAGGGGGGAGGGGACACACAGCACAGTCATGTCTAACAAGTAAGATCTAACCATGTGCCAGGATTCCACACAATACACGCAAATATAACAAAAGGGATGGAATGAAAAGACATCGATATATGGACGAGCAATGTCAGAGCGGCATAGACTAACATACCTAAGAATAGAATACTGTATATCCATATGACACGAGTCATGCAAATAGCACCGCATGATGAAAGTGACCAGTGTTCCATTAATCAAGCGCCCAGTGATTTGGAACACAAACACACACCTCACCACGTTGCAAGACAGGAATGAAGACGTGATTTAGGTCGAGATGCAATGTTGACACCTATGCTTCCTTTAGGAGCTCAAAGGAATAGGTCAACCCATATAGATAGGGAGGCGTTGACCAGAAGTCATGTTGCCAACACTGCCCTTCCATTCATTCACGCCTAGAAGGAATACATACGTCTGGCTCGTCATTCAAGCCACATAGGGAGGGATCATGGCACCACCTGCTGGATCAGAAGTGCTACTCACAATGGCACACAGAGCATTTATCCCTCAACCTGATGCAATTTGCACAAGTATGTGGTCCAAAAAAAAACACTAACTACAACAGATCATCAAATAGGCAGAGGTTCCAAAACTGCAAACACATGTTCATGTAGAGTACCTCCAAATGTAGATTGGAAGAAATGAAATATAACATGTTCTCCTAGGTCACGTGAGCATTGCATTGTGGAAAAGTATGACTTTAGAAGAGCACGTCTTGAAATGTGAAGCGTGTATTTGGAGATGACTCACAGAATAGGTTTGGTGAAAAAGTAACTGTACGTCACTGTGACTTCATTTGACTGCTCTTAAATCATATTCACTTGCACATTTTCTGCCGCTTTATCTCCTGCAGATATGGAACACAACGTTCATGTGAATGTATGTTTCTCAAGTGTCAGTACTGCTTTATTAAAAAAGGATTGCTACTTTTCTCTCTAGCCTAGTGCACTCTTTATCTGTAGGCAGCTGCCATTATATCATATAGGCTATAGGACAACTTTTTCTCCACGACTACATCTTACACCAATGCACCCCGAGAAAGGTTTTGTTGCAGTGACCAGGGAAAGTGTGTGGGAAAAAACGTGGCCGATTCTGTCTCCAATGTTGGATGAGGGCTGTACTGAACTGTGCCTATAGCATGTCACAAATCACTCCAACGGGAAATAGGTCTTGGCAAATGTCCTTTTCAGCACCACGGAGCTCCGCTATTATCTGTCTCGTGAGTGCTGAATACAGCAACGCATGCGCATGTCTGCTATCCTGATTTGGCTAAAGGTTCGCCTCCACTTTTTGCCTGTGCCACGCGTCTGACTATAGTAGATTATCCCTTTGGATTGATGCCTTTGCATTCAACGGGTTTTGTCGTTTTCCCACCTCTTTTGACCGGCGTTCTTTGTATTCGCCGGGTGTTTTATAGGCCCATCACTTTAGCTGTGTGATTTCGGCATTTAACCGGCAGCCTGTATTTAGGGCCTTTACTGCTGTCTTATCATTTTGTTCGATTGCTGAGCAAATCTTCTGCGCGTAGGTGATTTAGCTACACTGTGTAAAAATAAATAAAATAAAAAATAAAAATAAAGGATGTGTCAGCCCAACAACCACAGAAACCAACTAACAAATGACTCATTCAAGTATGCTCTACATCGGTGCACTCAACATTGACATACATTCGAAACAAAGAACACATGAAGACTAAATCCACTTCAGAAGTCGACTTCTAATCTATGCACTTCTTGAGGCAGTCAATCCTTATGAAGTCTATGCGCTGGTGATTGCAATTATGGAATTGGTCAACAAACAATAGGACTAATCATTGCAGCCGCTTGTGTCCTGTTCATAACAGCTGTTTTGCAAGCCCTTGATGATTACATCTTTTGATTCCTGCTGTCCCGATAGCTTTTCTCTTAGGGATCTCCGATGTCGTCTAAAGGAGAACAATGGGTATGTAATAGGATTAGTCAGAGATATCATTTGGGGTCAATACCTTAGTCAGTCGCATGAATTATGGGGTGCACATGTTTTTGCTTTTTTTCAACGGTCACGTGGCACAGAAATGATGGAATGGGGATTTTCCATAAGTCATTGACACAATCTAGCATGTTACATTCCAACAGCTATTGGATTCGAAAAAGCACCACGCGTACAACTTGGGCCCGAGGACCGAGTTTGGGAAACGCCGGCTCGTGAAGATCAAATACCACTACGATGTTGGCACTAGCCGCGTTTAACCACTAGATGGCCTCGTGGCTCCACGGTAAAGTTTTCCCCTCTGCACGAGTCTCTCAGCAGCACTGCAGTACGGGACTTTCATCAAAGTCTGGTGGCATGCTATGTTTTCCTAGCTACAAAGTGACCATTTTTGACACATGCATTACTTTCACTCATTACTGCTAGTGATTTTGCCCTCCTTTGAAAACTTTTTGATCTCTCTTACTCTAGGCATACATACATGTGGTCACATCACTCTCTCTTTTAGCAGATCATATCGAAGCTACAATTAGCAAGGGAAAACGTGCAATACGTCACCTTATTTAACTAGGTACGTCAGTAAGAACCAACGCTTATTTGCAATCAGGCCGGTGGTAGTACAGCCGGGAATCGAACCACGGTCTGTAAGTCGACAACATACATGGTGGGAAATGGATAAATTGTGCCTTTTTGACGGAAATATGGAGGGGCTCTTAAAAGAGCTTTGGGGGATGTTGGTAATCAACTCATCGTTTAAGCGCGCTCTCCGCGAATACGACGGGCCAGCTGGATGTCCTTGGGCATGATGGTCACCCTCTTGGCGTGGATGGCGCACAGATTGGTGTCCTCGAACAGGCCGACCAGGTAAGCCTCGCTAGCCTCCTGCAGGGCCATCACGGCGGAACTCTGGAAGCGCAGGTCGGTCTTGAAGTCCTGGGCAATTTCTCTCACCAGGCGCTGGAAGGGCAGTTTGCGGATCAGCAGCTCAGTGGACTTCTGGTAACGACGGATCTCTCGCAGAGCCAAGGTGCCGGGCCTGTAACGGTGAGGCTTCTTCACGCCGCCGGTGGCCGGGGCGCTCTTGCGCGCAGCCTTGGTGGCGAGCTGCTTCCTGGGTGCTTTGCCACCGGTGGATTTGCGAGCGGTTTGCTTGGTTCTGGCCATGGTGCTAGCTAGCTTCCTTCTTTCACAGTCAGAGTATAGCCTCCAAATGACTATGTGAAGTTTATAAAGCCGGCAGCTGCGTCTGCTGATTGGACACCATCTACGCACCACCCTGATTGGCCCGTTGCGGAGGCCTCCTCCGCCGCCCATTGGACGGGAGGCTCGGCCTCTCCCTGCCTCCCCAAAATGCAACCCCCACCCTCCCTTCCTCCCTCGCCGACGCGCTTGGCTCTTTTGTTAGGGCCGACACTTTACGCGCATTAATAGCGGCACACCGGCCCAACTCCAGAGTGCAATGCTATGGCTAACGAAGCCTAGTAGGTGTTATTGTTCATTTAACGCCTCATGTGTGCGGCCACTTGATACGGTGCCCTGTAAGTGGCATTCAAAGGACACTGCGCTTTTGATGAGCTAGGTGGTTTATTTCTGTATTTCAACATGATTTGGAGCTTGTTTTTGAAAAGTGTTTATTTCTGTATTTCAACATGATTTAGAGCTTCTTTTTGGAAAAGTGTTTATTTCTGTATTTCAATGTTGCAACTTGCTGAAAACTGTCCACAGTGTTCCTATCATCCTGATTAAACAGTACTGAAAAAAAATTCAATTACAGAGTGCATCAAACATGATTTAGAGCTTGTTTTTGAAAAGTGCTTATTTCTGCATTTCAACATGATTTGGAGCTTGTTTTTGAAAAGTGCTTATTTCTGTATTTCAACCATGAATTGAGAGCTTGTTTATTGAAAAAGTGCTTATTTTCGTTTTTCAACATGATTTAGAGCTTGTTTTTGGAAAAGTGTTTATTTTGTATTTCAATGTTGCAACTTGCTGAAAACTGTTCACAGTGTTCCTATCATCCTGATTAAACAGTACTGAAAAAAATTCACTTACAGATGCATCAAACATGATTTAGAGCTTGTTTATGGAAAAGTGTTTATTCTTGATTTCAACATGATTTGGAGCTTGTTTTTGAAAAGTGTTTATTTCTGTTTTCAACATGATTTAGAGCTTGTTTTGAAAAGTGTTTTTCTGTTTTTCAACATGATTTAGAGCTTGTTTTTGGAAAAAGTTTATTTCTGTTATTCAAGGTTGCAACTTGCTGAAAACTGTCCACAGTTTTCCTATCATCCTGATTAAACAGTACTGAAAAAAAAATTCACTTACAGAGTGCATCAAACATGATTTAGAGCTTGTTTTTGGAAAAGTGTTTATTCTGTATTTCAATGTTGCACTGGAAAACTGTTCACAGTTGTTCCATCATTGATTAAACATTACTAAATTTTTTACTTCAAGTATCAAACTGATTTAGAGCTTGTTTATGGAAAAGTGTTTATTTCTGATTCAAAATTTGAGCTGTGTATTTGGAAAAGTGTTTATTCTGTATTCAATGTTGCAACTTGCTGAAAACTGTCCACAGTGTTCCTATCATCCTGATTAAACAGTACTGAAAAAAATTTACTTACAGAGTGCATCAAACATGATTTAGAGCTTGTTTAGTGAAAAGTGTTATTTCTGTATTTCAACATGATTGAGCTTTTGAAAGGTATTTCTGTATTCAACTGATTGAGCTTGTTTTTAAAAGTGCTTATTTCTGTTTTTCAACATGATTTAGAGCTTTTTTGGAAAAGTGTTTATTTTGTATTTCAATGTTGCAACTTGCTTAAAAACTGTTCACAGTGTTCCTATCATCCTGATTAAACAGTACTGAAAAAAAATTTTACTTACAGAGTGCATCAAACATGATTTAAGCTTTTTATGGAAAAATGTTATTTCTAGACTGTTTAATCAGGATGATAGGAACACTGTGGACAGTTTTAGCAAGTTGCAACATTGAAATACAGAAATAAACACTTTTCCAAAAACAAGCTCTAAATCATGTTGAAAAACAGAATAAAGCACTTTTCAAAAACAAGCTTCAAATCATGTTGAAATACAGAAATAAGCACTTTTCAAAAACAAGCTCCAAATCATGTTGAAATACAGAAATAAACACTTTTCCATAAACAAGCTCTAAATCATGTTTGATGCACTCTGTAAGTATTTTTTCAGTACTGTTTAATCAGGATGATAGGAACACTTGTGACAGTTTTCAGCAAGTTGCAACATTGAAATACAGAAATAAACACTTTTCCAAAACAAGCTCCAAATCATGTTGAAATACAGAAATAAAACACTTTTCCATAAACAAGCTCTAAATCATGTTTGATGCACTCGAAGTGAAAATTTCAGTACTGTTTATCAGGATGATAGAACACTGTGACAGTTAGCAAGTTGCAACATTGAATACAAGAAATAAACACTTTTCCATAAAACAAGCTCTAAATCATGTTTGATGCACTCTGTAAGTGAATTTTTTTTCAGTACTGTTTAATCAGGATGATAGGAACACTGTGGACAGTTTTCAGCAAGTTGCAACATTGAAATACAGAAATAAACACTTTTCCAAAAACAAGCTCTAAATCATGTTGAAAAACAGAAATAAGCACTTTTCAAAACAAGCTTCAAATCATGTTGAAATACAGAAATAAGCACTTTCAAAAACAAGCTCCAAATCATGTTGAAATACAGAAATAAACACTTTTCCATAAACAAGCTCTAAATCATGTTTGATGCACTCTGTAAGTGATTTTTTCAGTACTGTTTAATCAGGATGATAGGAACACTGTGGACAGTTTTCAGCAAGTTGCAACATTGAAATACAGAAAATAAACACTTTTCCAAAACAAGCTCTAAATCATGTTGAAAAACAGAAATAAGCACTTTTCAAAAACAAGCTTCAAATCATGTTGAAATACAGAAATAAGCACTTTTCAAAAACAAGCTCCAAATCATGTTGAAATACAGAAATAAACACTTTTCCATAAACAAGCTCTAAATCATGTTTGATGCACTCTGTAAGTTAATTTTTTTTCAGTACTGTTTAATCAGGATGATAGGAACACTGGGACAGTTTTCAGCAAGTTGCAACATTGAAATACAGAAATAAACACTTTTTCAAAACAAAGCTCCAAATCATGTTGAAATACAGAAATAAACACTTTTCCATAAACAAGCTCTAAATCTTGTTTGATGCACTCTGTAAGTGAATTTTTTTGCAGTACTGTTTAATCTAGATGATAAGTAGACTGTCGACAATTTTCAGCAAGTTGCAACATTGAAATACAGAAATAACACTTTTCCTTAAACAAGCTCTAAATCATGTTTGATGCACTCTGGAAGTGCATTTTTTTTGCTGTACTGTTTAATCTAGATAGGAACACTGTAAACAATTTTCAGCAAGTTGCAACATAGTCGTTTTGACCACTTTCTGAGCTTTTTTGAAGAATAAAGTCTTCCATGCTAAAATCTTCCCCTGCTTCTCTGCTCTTCATAGACGAAGTCGGATTTCAATTCGGGGCTACCAATCTGTAACTATAGCCATTTTCGTAACCCATTGCTTCTATTTGAAGTGTCTGCAAATCATGTCAGCAGCAAGGCAATTCATTACTTTCCAAACAACTATCGTTTTGACCACTACACAAACAGTTAGACAAACAGAGTTTGACTTAAAATCTTCCTCTACTTCTCTGCTTCTCAAAGGCGGAAACGCTTTTTATATTGGGTCTACGGTTCTCGAGGGAGAGTGATTTAATTAATGAAAAAGTGGTTGTTTTTTTTCATTGTTGAAACTTGCTGAAAATTGTTTACAGTGTTCGTATCATCTAGTTTAAACAGTATTGCAAAAATGTTCACTTACAGAGTGCATCTAACATGATTTAGAGCTTGTTTATGGAAAAATGTTTGATGCTCTGTGTAAGTAAATTCCTTTGCAGTACTGTTTAATCTAGAAGATAGGAACAATGTGGACAATTTTCAGCAAGTTGCAACATTGAAATACAGAAATAAACACTTTTCCATAAACAAGCTCTAAATCATGATTGATCATCTCTGGAAGTGAATTTTTTTGCAGTACTGATTAATCTAGATGATAGGAACACTGTCGACAATTTTCAGCAAGTTGCAACATTGAAATACAGAAATAACACTTTTCCTTAACCTTTTGTCAATATGGGGGCGCCATTTCAACTTTGTAAAAATTCGTTCCCAAATTAAACTGCCTCGTACTCAGTTCTTGCTCTTACAATATGCATATTATTATTACTATTGGATAGAAAACA
>NW_019957531.1:669967-674965 GCF_002910315.2 Salvelinus sp. IW2-2015 | reverse complement strand
AGGAGATAACCATGAATACAGTTTAATAAACAGTTTCCATAAACAAGGGTCTAAATCATGTTTGATTGAACCTCTGTAGCGTAAATTTTTTGCAGTACTGGTTTAACCTAGTGATAGGACACCGTGACCAATTTTCAACAGTTGCAACCCATGAACTATTATAAAACCGTTCTTCCATCGAACAAGGTCTAAATCATCATGTTTAATGCACTCTGTAACAAAACGTTTTTGGCACTACTGTTTAAACTAGCATGATACGGACACAAACTGTGGACAATTTAGCAAGTTGCACACATGAATATAGTTATAAACAGTTTTCCATAAACAAAGGTCTAAATCATTGTTTTTTGAATGCACTCTGTCAGCAAGAACTTTTTTGCAGTTTACTGTTTAAACTAGATGATAGGAACCACTTGGACATATTTCAGCAAGTTGCAGATCGAGTACAGTTTAAACAGTATTTCAATAACAAGTCTAAATTATGTTTGATGTCTCTGTAAGTAACGATTTTTGCAGTAATGTTTAAACTAGATTGAGTAGGACACTGTGGGACCAATTTTCAGGTCAATTGCACAACGAAAAACATTTATACAACGTTTTTCATCACAAGTCTAAATCTTGTGTTTTATTTACACTCTGTTAAGTAAAATTTTTTTGCAAGGGTTCTGTTTTAAATAGATAGGGCCACTGTGGACAATTTTTCAGCAAGTTGCAACCTGAATCACAGTTATAAACAGTTTTCTGTAAACAAGGTCTAAATTGCATTTGGTCTTTGGGATTTCTTCTTCGATGACCAAATACGGTAGACCCTGCCAGGTATAAATGCCTGAACTAGCGAAGTTCTAGATAAGGCCTAAAAAAGATTTTAAACGCATTTTCACGGAAAAGGGGCAGATTTAAAAAAATATAATTCGTGAACCCAGAACAGTGACTCGTTCATGACGCAACATGCGACACTTCTGGATGGCAAAAAAAAGTTTTAAACTTCCACGAAAGAGTGCTCTGGTTTTTTTTTTGATTTTGCGTGACCCAGAACGGTGACACGGTTATGCATAACTAGCGACATTCTGGATATGCCCAAAAATGATTTTAAACATTTTCACGAAAAAGTGAAAAAAGGCTGGTATCTAGGTTACATTCCTTACACTTCCTTTGAAGAGGGGGATGACCGCTTTCCAATCTCTAGCAATCTCAGATGTATGAAAGAAGGTTGCTAGTAATATGGTTGCAACAATTGCAGCGGATAATTTTAGGAAGAGAAGGTCCAGATTGTCATAGCCCAGCTGATATGTAGGGATCCAATATTGCAGCTCTATCAGAACATCAGCTTTCTGGATTGGATGAAGGAAAATGGGGGGGGGGGGGGGGGGGGGGTTGGGCCAGTTGCTGCGGGGGGGTGCAGAGCTGTTGGCCGGGGTTGGGGTAGCCAGGTGGAGAGAAATGCTTATTGAAATTCTCGATTATCGTGGATTTACGGTGGTGACAGTGTTTCCTAGCCTCAGTGTAGTGGGCAGCTGGGAGAGGTGTTCTTGTTCCCCCATGGACTTTAAGTGTCCAAAAACTTTTGGGAATTATTGCTGCAGGATGCAATTCTGTTTGAAAAAGCATTCTCTTGCTTTCCTAACTGACTGTGTATATGGTTCCTGACTTTCCCTGAAAAGTTGCATATCGCGAGGAAGATTCGATGATAGTGCAGTACGCCACAGGATGTTTTTTGTGTTGGTCAGGGCAGTCAAGTCTGGAGTGAACCAAGGGCTATATCTGTTCTAGCTTCTACATTTTTTGAAGGAGCATGCTTATTTAAGATGGTGAGGAACGCACTTTTAAAGAACAACCAGCATCCTCTACTGACGGGATGAGTCAATATCCTTCTAGGTCGATTAGAAAGGCCTGCTCGCAGATGTGTTTAGGGAGCTTTGACAGTGATGAGCTGTGGTCGTTTGACCGCGGACCCATAACGGACGCAGGCAATGAGGCATGATTGCTGAATCTTGGTTGAAAACAGCAGAGGTGTATTTAGAGGGCAAGTTGGTTGGTCAGGATGATATCTATGAGGGTGCCCATGTTTACAGATTTGGGGTTGTACCTGGTAGGTTCCTTGATAATTTGTGTGAGATTGAGGGCATCTAACTTAGATTGTAGGATCTAGGTTTTATGGTTACAGAAGTCAACAAATGAGAGCACCTGGGGACACACAGGTTAACCTGTGTTAACCTCTACATCACCAGTGGAACAGAGGAGGAGTAGGAGGGTACGGCTAAAGACTATAAGAACTGGTCGTCTAGTGCGTTGGGAACAGAGAATAAAAGGAGCAGATTTCTACGCGTGGTAGGATAGATTCAGGGCATAATATACAGACAAGGGTATGGTAGGGTGCGCGTACAGTGGAGGTAAACCTAGGCATTGAGTGACGATGAGAGAGGTTGCATCTCTGGAGGCGCCAGTAAAGCTAGGTGCGTTCTCCGCGTGTGTGGGAGGTGGGACAACGGAGCTATCTGAGGCATGTTGAGCGGGACTAGGGGCTCTGCAGTAAAATAAAACAATAAAAGCTACCCTAAACAACAGTATACAAGGAATATTGACATTAGAGAGAGGCATAAAGCAATCACAGGTGTTGATTGGGAGAGCTAAGCCACAATAGCCGCTCGGTAGCAGCTAGCTAGCTAGCAGGAATCCGGTGATGTAGTGGGAAAAAAGCAGTCCGATATGCTGAGGGCTGATATCGCGCTGTGCAGACTGGCAGGTATTATCCGGGCTCATCCGGGCTAAAGCAGCTGGTGTCTGAGCTAAAAGGTAAAGACTGCTAGCAGTGGCTAACAATGACTAAATAGCTAGTAGATAATTAGCTGGCTAGCCTCTGATGGCTAACTTCTGATGGAGGTTCCAGTTATAAGGTCTAAAAAAAATAGCAGATCCGTACCACATTGGGTGAGGTGGGTTGTAGAAAGGTATATTTAATCCGAGAATGGAAAAAAAGAGATTGAAATATATTGAAATGTATACAAAAAACGAAGATTTTTTTTAAAATATTTACACGGGACAAAAACACGTCTTTACTGCTACGCCATCTTGGATAAGGCTTAAAGGCTTAAAGGATATACTGAATTAAATGTAAGAGCAATGTATTTACAATGGATATACATTGCTCTTACATGCATATCCATTGTAAATACATTGCTCTTACATTTAATTCAGTACCTACCCAGGAGCAAGCAACTTCATGTAAAGTGAAACACATGAGTGTATAACCTTGGTAAATACTATGTTCCTGCTTTTGAAAGGAGATTTGGGCGGCACGTAGCCTAGTGGTTAGAGCGTTGAGCCAGTAACCGAAAGGTTGGGGGATCAAATCCCCGAACTGATCATGTAAAAATATGTCGGTCTGCCTCTGAACAAGGCAGTTAATCCACTGTTCCCAGGCTGACAATGTAAATAAGAATTTGTTCTTAACTGACTTGCCTGGTTAAATAAAGGTAAAAAAATAAAACATTCTGCTTTAATTCAATGGCTTCAAAGGTGTAATGTAAGTGAAATTTTGTTCAAAATAATTTCATGAATAATGTTAATATAGGTACTCATAAGTAAGCAGATTCAAGTAAAGTGCAACATTCTAGGGTAAACCTTTTTCTTACAATTATTGGGAAATACACTTCAATGTAGAATACATTTTGTTACAACACTTGTAAGTGTAAATACAATGTACTTTCAATGCATTTACATATTTCACTGGATATCAAAATGTCAGTTATTACAATGTTTTTATAAAGAAAAGTATCATAACTACAATGTTTCTACACAGGAACAAGCAACCTAATGTAAACTGAAACACATTATGAATTACTCATGTACATACTATGTAATTACTATGTTATAACGATTCATAAAACATTTCATAAAAATAGAAAAGCATAGCAATGGAAAGACCCGTTCTTGTGATTTCAGATCCATATTTTCAGATTTTCTTAAGCGTTTATTCAGCGAAAACACAATAAATCGGTAAGTTAGCATACCACATGAACCAAACGTTACCAGAGCATCGATTCCAGCCAAAAGAGCGCTATAACGTAATCACCGCCAAAATAATATTAATTTTTTCACTAACCTTCTCAAATTCTTCCGATACACTCCTGTAACATCATTTTAACAATATACATATACAGTTGTTCGAAAAAGGTGCATATTTAGCCATACAAACCGTGGTTACACAATAGAAAAATACTAGGAAATCAAGCCTCAATATGTCTGACGTCATCTATCAGAGTGATCTAGTTTAATTGAGAAGCTAATCATACTTGACTAAAATAACTAAGGGTTGACAGCAACGAAAGACAATTAGTTCTTAAAGTGCAACCGCGGATTACATTTTAAAATTATCCTTTACTTGTTCAATACAGGGTTGGCCAAGTGAAGCCTATACCAAACAAAATGGCGAATTATGCGTTTAAAATATTTCGACAGAAACACGGTTTATCATATTAAATATTGCTTACTTTGAGCTGTTCTTCCATCATATCTTTGGGCAATTATCCTTTCTTATGTTATAAGACGTCTTTTGGTCGATAGAATGTCCTCTGTCCTTCGAAATGTCCACCACCAACGACCGACTCCCTAAAACGTGTGTCCAAACTTTCAGAACGCACAACAAAGAAATTCCTCAAAATCGCACTAAACGGATAAATTGATATAAAACGGCTCAATTAACTACATTATGATGTTTTTTAACAACTATAACGACTGAAAACATGACCGGAGAAATATGCTGGTGGTTAGAAAACGATTTGGAACGAGGCAGGTCCGATGGCCTTCACGCTTGAGGCGCACGTTGAGAGAGGGGTCTCCGTACATTTTTGTCATTATAATGGCTCGTGAACGTCCATCGACTTCATTGAAAACGTGATGACGTACAGACACCAGAGGAAGACGTAGGCAGTGTCGGTTCCTTCATAGCATTCACTGTGGCCTTATAAACAGACCCAGATCAAGGTAAAAAATTTCTGA
>NW_019957531.1:647676-669942 GCF_002910315.2 Salvelinus sp. IW2-2015 | reverse complement strand
GGCAACACACCCAATCACATTACTTGTAGTTGTGATCAATTGGAATCCATCTCAAATCCAAGGAACAATGTTGTTCTACACGCACTTCTACGTGCTAATTACTATGCTAACTTTCAATATTATATTTTGTAGGTAATCAAAATGTCAGTTATTACAAGTGTTGTTATAAAGAAAAGTATTAATTCATGTTTCTACACAGGAACAAGCAAACCTAATGTAAACTGAAACACATTATGAATACTCATGTACATACTATGTAATTACTATTTATAACGATGGCAAACACCCAATACATTACTTAGTTGTGATCAATGGGAACCATCTCAAATCCAGAACAAATGTTGTTACAGCACCTTTTAAGTGTAATTACTATGTACTTTCAATATTAAATATTTTGTAGGGTAATCAAAATGTCAGTTATTACAATGTCGTTATAAAGAAAAGTATGTAATTGCAATGTTTCTACACAGGAACCACACTTAATGTAAATGAAACCACTGTTAATTACTCATGTATCACTATGTAGTTACTTGTTACAACATGGCAGGCACTCAAGTACAGTCACTTGTAGTTGTGATCAATGGAATCCATCTCATCTAGGAAACATTTTTGTTTACAGCACGTTAAAGTCTAACTACTATGTACTTTCAATATGATTTAAAATTTCGCAGGGTATATCAAAAGTTAGTTATAACAATGTCGTTACTAAGAATGTTTAAACACAATGTTCGTAAGCAGGAACAAACAAACTTAACCTTTCACGAGCCTCTACCTCCGGATCCGGAGCACCCCCCCACCCCCCACACACTAATTTAGCATACCCTGCCATAGCTTCAAAATAGATAGTAGCATCTAAATATCATTAAATCACAGTCCAAGATACCAGTTTAGAGATACACATTCTTTGAATAGCCACATTTCAGATTTTTAAAATGTTTACAGGAAGACAAAAATAATGTAAATCATTAGCTAAACACGTTAGCAAAAATACACCACTATCTAATCCATCAGTTTCTTACTCCTTCAGTGCTATCACCAATTCGGCTCAACTAAGATATGATATTCGCACTAACCAGAAAAAAACCTCTTTCAGATGACAGTCTGATAACATATTCATGGATAGGATATTTTTGTTAGAAAAAGTGGCATATTCAGGTAGAAATCACAGTTTTACAATTTGCACCCACCATCACAAATCGGACTAGAATTACTAGATAGACGCAACGTGTAATGACCAATTAACTCATCATAAAACATTTCATAAAAAATAGACAAAGCATAGCAATGGAAAGACCCGTTCTTGTGATTTCAGACCATATTTTCAGATTTTCTAAGCCGTTTTATTCAGCGAAAACACAATAAAGCGATAAGTTAGCATACCACAATGAACCAAACGTTACCAAGAGCATCGATTCCAGCAAAAGAGCGCTATAACGTAATCACCGCCAAAATATATTAATTTTTTCACTAACCTTCTCAGAATTCTTCCGATACACTCCTGTAACATCATTTTAACAATATACATATACAGTTGTTCGAAAAAGGTTGCATATTTAGCCATACAAACCCGTGGTTACACAATAAAAATACTAGGAAATCAAGCCTCAATATGTCTGACGTATCTATCAGAGTGATCTAGTTTAATTGAAAGTCTAATCATATACTTGACTAAAAATATAGGGTTGACAGCAATCGAAAGACAAATTAGTTCTTAATGCAACCGCGGATTACATTTTTAAAATTATCCTTTACTTTTCAATACAGTTGGCCAAGTGAAGCTATACCAAACAAAATGCGAATTATGCGTTTAAAATATTTCGACAGAAACACGGTTTATCATATTAAATATTGCTTACTTTGAGCTGTCTTCCATCATATTCTTGGGCAAATTATCCTTTCTATGTTATAAACGTCTTTTGGTCGATAGATGTCCTCTGTCCTTCGAAATGTCCACCACCAACGACCGACTCCCTAAAACGTGTGTCCAAACTTTCAGAACGCACAACAAAGAAATTCCTCAAAATCGCACTAAAACGGATATAAATTGATATAAAACGGCTCAAATTAACTACATTATGATGTTTTTAACAACTATAACGACTGAAACATGACCGGAGAAATATTGCTGGTTAGAAAACGATTTGAACGAGGCAGGCCGATGGCCTTCCACGCTTGAAGGCGCACGATTCTGAAATCTGAACCCTGTCATGAAAAGTGCTGTAGAAATTGTTCTGTACCACTCAGAGACAAAATTCCAACTTCTATAGAAACTAGAAGGTGTTTTCTATCCAATAATAACAATAATATGCATATTGTACGATCAAGAATTTAGCACGAGGCAGTTTAATTTGGAGACACAAATATGCTAATGCGGAACAGCACCCCCTATAGTTGCAAGAAGTTAATGTAAGTGAAACATACTGTGAATTCTCATACAATTACTATGTAGTTAGTATGTTACAACGATGGGAGTCACCCAGTACAGTACTAGCGAATCATTTAGTTAGTAGTTGGCATGTAAATGTTTTTTTCAGTGTTTCCAGTAGAGGCATTCAGGAGGGGCGCTCAGCCATTCCAAAATCATTGCTGCCGCTCCGGTCTGATTTTTAAAATTGTATATAATTCTGTGACTGCTCTCTCCACTGCACATCTGGAGCAAATGTCAAGAACTCATGAGTGTAGCGTAGTACTGCAAGCGCAGTATCTAATTTTCCAAAGTTAGCATGGTGCGGAATAGATACATTGGATGGGTGGGGAGTGAGTGAGCTCAAATGAAGGACAGCAAGAGTAGCCAAACTGTTAGGTAGAGCTTGTAGTACTAAGTCATAAACTTGAAGCAAGAAAACACAAGCACCTCTCATCTTTTGCTGTCACGATTATCTTAATCAGCAAGTTTATTAGCTACGCTGGCTAGCTTAATATATACTGTATATGCTGCAGAAAGCAAGCTAGCTAAGCTTTAGCTTTACTCCGACAGCAAATGTATTGTAGCAGCTTGCTAGCCGACTAAAGCAAAGCTAGCTTGCTTTCTGTGTAATTTTACAATACAAACTCTATTTACACAAAATCTTCATAATCTATATTTTGTAAAAGTATTTGACTAAGAAGGAAAAGCAACCTACCCATGGTGAAGATGGAGAAGCAGAGGTTAGTTAAATAAGGAGGACTCTTGTACAAGATGTAAACATAATGTGTACTTTATTACACACACAAAATCAAGTGTGATTTGTCACAATTTTTTTGCAAAATCTATTATTTTACAGCATCAACAGACTGTATCTTACTCTTACTTTCTCTTACATTATCTCTACCTAGTGTGTGTGTGTGTGTTGGTGCGTGTGTGTGTGTGTGTGAATGAGTGTGCATAATTCATGTTTATTTGAAATTATAAGTAATAGGGAGCAGTTTATTATGGCTCTTTTTTATAGCGTTGCTCACCTCTGCTGTTGCATTTTTTGGTGATCCTTCTTGCATATTGGTTGCGTGTCTCTTTAGGGCTGTCAAACGCTGGCTGTGAATGAACTCCGGCGCCACTAGCATGATCTCTACCAGAGGGGCACTCATCGCCACTTTGTTGCGATCCACACCCACGCTGCCGAAAGCAGCGGACATGCTTCCCTTTTTTCATGTACCTTTTTGCTATAGCGCTTTGGCTGTTAACATATAAAATATAAAGCAATTTATTAATGTGTTTGCTGAAATCTGAACACAATAGTTTGACAAATACATATTTATGGTCATATTTTTGATGTTTTACTTATTTTGTTATTTTACAGGGCCATCCCTTGTATAATTTTCTAGGCCTCATAGGGATTTCCATTTAAATTAATGTATACGATTACTGCCACTAGGGGGAGCTGTGACGTCAAATGGGAGCGTTAGTGAGATCGTAAGGTCTAGGTTTCTTCTTCAATCTTGGAGAATGCCTACTACTGAACACCACTAACATTTCTCCGTCTCATCGTTTTATCCTGTTAATTCAGGTGTGTAATGTGCAAAAGTGCAATATGACTCAAAATATTGAGGTAACATGGTTAATTACATAGTCCATGAGTTTAGTGACGTTTGAAGGCAATTGGAGGGAGTTTTAATAGAGTGAAAAACTTGCTGGTATTCTCCCCATTGTAAGTAATGTAGGTTGGCAAGGTTGCTAATGGTTTACATGTAAGAGAAGCGATTAAGATGGTGTCCAAACTTTTTGTACCTTTTCTTTAGCTCCTATTTGTTTTATTTTCTATGAACGAAGGCTCGGTTTAGTCCAGGGAATATATAGAAATTGACACTGATAGTACAGTAAGTTAACGTAAACTCACCCCATTCCGTACAAATGTGCGCAACCGTAATATTCAAACGAGGCTGCAAAGAAAACTAATGGGACTGTAGCGACTGTGTTGACTTCAAAATCGGGGGTGTGAACTAGGTTTCTATTCAAGCGTTGGTCGACATGGTAATGGCTCTATAGTATTGAAGAAAAGTTGAAAAAACGGACCCTCCGTTACATCGTGACGTGTCATGTCGTAACGTACAGCACGCATAAAGCAACTATTTCTGACTTACAATCTCTCCACCAGGTGTAGCACTTCTCTCATTGTTTAAAAACAAGAAATGGACAGTGACGGGGGTAAGGGGGGATACCTAGTACTTTTTTTGCGTCATCATTGCATGCAATCATCATTCTCAAAGCCGCTGTTTACTTCTAAGATCACTTTAGCACCGCCCTAAAAACCCGATTCAAATTCGACACAAACCTTCAAATAGGTATGTAATGACACATTATATAAACTCTTTATAGTGTTTAATTTACATTTTAGAGGCGTTAAGGTGATAAGTTGGACAGATCGAGTGAAAAAAAGCAATTTTCCCACACAACATCTCTCCTTCTCACTATCACACATTAGTTTCGCTTCCCCAAGCACCATTTTTAAAAAGACCCAACGGTGCTCATTGCCTGCTTGAATTATGCAGAAACGGGCAGCGTTTAGGTCATGTAATTGATTATGTTGGAAAGGGGAGAAATTGTGCTTTACAATGGTATTGACATTACAGTTGATCTGGAAATATTACGTTTTTGGGGCCGCTAAAATAAGGGCAATTGTACGGACAAAGGCGATGTACGAGTTTACGTGAGTTTACGTTACATATATAATGTGAATGTGTAGTGATAGGTTTTCTGAACCTGAGACCTTTTTTGGGGGATACTGGAATATGGAATGGGAAGATTTAATACTACAATAGAGCTGTAATGCAAAATTGATTTTGACAACAAAAAACATATAATATTTTAATAAATATTGGAGAATGTCTACTACTGAATACCACTAACGTTTCTCTGTCTCATAATTTTATCCTGTTAATTCAGGTTTATTATCTGCTGACCAAGTCTCAGTAGCAATAGCATTTATTGTAAATATACATATTTATATCTTTCATTCTGCCATAACTCAAATAAAGCTTAAGCTAGAATACCAAATCAACTCCAGTATGTACAGAATGATTGAGGATGTTCAATTAGAAAACATGATAAAACCTATCCTTAAGTTGATTAAGTTGTTATATAGTAACTACATAGTAATGTTCTTAGTAACAACAATGTAGGTAAATAGTAATTGCAATGTAATTACAATTTGATGAAACAAGTTATTACAAGAGGCCTCCCCCTGAATCCTCCCTTCTCCCTACCTTATTCCTGTGAAATAACCTATGGCTCTAAACAATATTACCATGTAATTACAGAATTGCGATTCCAATAAAACTACAATATTGTTAATAAAAGTATTACTATCTAGTAACTAATACTATGTAGTTACTATTACTAGTTAGGTCATTTGTTCATTTTATTCTTTAAATGTCACGGTTGTCGTAAGAACGGGACCAAGGCGCAGCGGATGTTGAGTTCCACGTATTTAATGAAAAGTGAAACTTAAAGCAAAAACAAATAAATCAAATAAACGAACAACTAAACGTGATTACGTGGTGCACAGGCACAAACACAAAACAATATCCCACAAACACAGGTGGGAAAAATAACTACTTAAATATGATCCCCAATTAGAGACAACGATTACCAGCTGCCTCTAATTGGGAATCATACAAAACAAAAACATAGAAAATATAAACTAGAACACAACATAGAAATGATAAACTAGAATACCCCCTAGTCACGCCCAGAACAAGCAGTTAAAATGATGTGATAACTCAATGTTGGGGATGTGTGAATATAATGATTTTGTGGTTAACTCTGGTCTGCTCTACCCTATGAGGAGGTGAGGAGTAGTCAGCCAACTGTCCGATTGGTGCGTTTTAGCCTTAAAGTGACAACTGCCCATGTGCATAATGCCTAAAACTTGCCCTTAAAGACAATGTTCCATGCTAAAATATCCACAAAAGTAACCACGTAGATCACTTACATAGCCCCTAAGCAGTTGACATTTCCCAAAAGTAAAAATGTATTTTAGTGTTTTAAAGGTAAAATGTAGATTGTCCCTCATATTTTTCAACTGGATCTGGACCTTGTTTCAGAACTCTACCAATAATGCACGATGTAAGCTAGCTACACTTCAAACTGATTTTAGTAAATTAAAAGGAATATGTGTTGACATAAACAGTAGGTACTGTATGTATTGGTAGGCCTGATCGCCAAAAACGATGAGACAGCCTATAGGGAGGAGGTCAGAAACCTGGCCATGTGGTGTCAGGACAACAACCTCTCCCTCAACGTGATCAAGACAAAGGAGATGATTGTGGACTACAGGAAAAGGAGGACTGAGCACGCCCCCATTCTCATCAACGGGGCTGCAGTGGAGCAGGTTGAGAACTTCTAGTTCCTTGGTGTCCACATCACCAACAAACTATCATGGTCCAAACACACTAAGACAGTCGTTAAGAGGGCACGACAAAGCCTATACCCCCCTCAGGAGACTGAAAAGATTTGGCATGGGTCCTCAGATCCTCAAAAGGTTATATAGCTGCACCATCGAGCGCATCCTGACAGGTTGGCAACTGCTTGCCTCCGACCGCAAGGGTAGTGTGTACGGCCCAGTACATCACTGGGGCCAAGCCTTGCGCCATCCAGAACCTCTAAACCAGGCGGTGTCAGAAGAAGGCCCTACAAATTGTCTAAGACTCCAGCCACCCTAGTCATAGATTGTTCTCTCTGCTACCGCACGGGTTAGTAATCAAAGTTCCCTCAAACATTTTTTGGCACTGAGCAAATTTCAGGTCTGCTGAGCGCAAACTTGAAGGTTGTGAAAATTCTGTGCAACTTCCAGCGCGCATTTCCTGTGAACACTGAGGCTGTACCCGCTTTAAGTTACAGTTTTAACAGTGGCCAAGTAGGCTACGGTGGCTATTTTATCATAATGTGGGCCTACCAGTGGTCTACCATAAAAAGCAATAGAGGAAATGCATCCCATAGCATTTAAACATAGAAACAGCTGTTCTATCATTCAGCTATCATTGTGTATTGTTCAATGTAGGCCTACATTCCATGAGACTTTTGAAAAAAACATGCAGGGCTTGACATTAACCTGTTCATCCACTTGTCCTTCAGACAAGGTGGTGACTGAAAATAAAATGCATTATTATTCCCATACCATTATTACAGAGAATCAGACAAATTATGCTACCCTCTGCCTATTGGCTACATAGCTTACTCAAGCTTGTCTCAAAATACAACACTGCCCCTTTAAGACAAAAAAACCTTCTAGACATCGCTTTTCAAAGATGTCTGGAACTGGACAAGTTTTGTAGGAAGCAATCACTCCCCTATTGCTGACTACAAATGATATATAACGGCTAATAACTCCCTATCTAGAATACATTCATGATTTCTTACTCCAAACGGGCAACGGTTCGTGTGCAAACTAGGAATGCCTTGGAGATCCATCAGTTAACTTCTACCGAGTCAGAAACCCGGATCCGGGAGCACCCCCCACGTCCCACCAGTAAAAAAGCTGAATAGCATAGCTAGCATAGCGTCACAAGTAAATAGTAGCATCTAAATATCATTCAATCACAAGTCCAAGATACCAAGATGAAAGATCCACTTCTTGTGAATCCAGCAATCATTTCTGATTTTTAAAATGTTTTACAGGGAAGACACAATATGTAAATCTATAGCTAACCACGTTAGCAAAAGACACCATTTTTCTTTGTTCACCATTTTTTCTCTCCACCAGTAGCTATCACCAATTCGGCCAAATAAAGATATTGATAGCCACTAACCAAGAAAAAACCTCATCAGATGACAGTCTGATAACATACAGTGGGGAGAACAAGTATTTGATACACTGCCGATTTTGCAAGTTTTCCTACTTACAAAGCATGTAGAGGTCTGTAATTTTTATCATAGGTACACTTCAACTGTGAGAGACGGAATCTAAAACAAAAATCCAGAAAATCACATTGTATGATTTTTAAATAATTAATTTGCATTTTATTGCATGACATAAGTATTTGATCACCTACCAACCAGTAAGAATTCCGGCTCTCACAGACCTGTTAGTTTTTCTTTAAGAAGCCCTCCTGTTCTTCACTCATTACCTGTATTAACTGCGCCTGTTTGAACTCGTTACCTGTATAAAAGACACCTGTCCACACACTCAATCAAACAGACTCCAACTCTCCACAATGGCCAAGACAGAGAGCTGTGTAAGGACATCAGGGATACAATTGTAGACCTGCACAAGGCTGGGATGGGCTACAGGACAATAGGCAAGCAGCTTGGTGAGAAGGCAACAACTGTTGGCGCAATTATTAGAAAATGGAAGAAGTTCAAGATGACGGTCAATCACCCTCGGTCTGGGGCTCCATGCAAGATCTCACCTCGTGGGGCATCAATGATCATGAGGAAGGTGAGGGATCAGCCCAGAACTACACGGCAGGACCTGGTCAATGACTGAAGAGAGCTGGGACAACAGTCTCAAAGACAACCATTAGTAACACACCATGCGTCATGGATTAAAATCTCGGCAGCGCACGCAAGATCCCCCTGCTCAAGCAGCGCATGTCCGCCCGTCTGAAGTTTGCCAATGACCATCTGGATGATCCAGAGGAGGAATGGGAGAAGGTCATGTGGTCTGATGAGACAAAAAATAGAGCTTTTTGGTCTAAACTCCACTCGCGCGTGTTTGGAGAAGAAGAAGGATGAGTACAACCCAAGAACACATCCCAACCGTGAAGCATGGAGGTGGAAACATCATCTTTTGGGGATGCTTTTCTGCAAAGGGGACAGGACGACTGCACCGTATTGAGGGAGGATGGATGGGCCATGTATCGCGAGATCTTGGCCAACAACCTCCTTCCCTCAGTAAGCATTGAAGATGGGTCGTGGCTGGTTCTTCCAGCATGACAACGACCCGAACCACACAGCCAGGGCAACTAAGTAGGCTCTGTAAGAAGCATTCAAGGTCCTGGAGTGGCCTAGCCAGTCTCCAGACCTGAACCCAATAGAAAATCTTTGGAGGGAGCTGAAAGTCCGTATTGCCCGTATGGAGGAGTGGGCCAAAATCCTGCTGCAGTGTGTGCAAACCTGGTCAAGAACTACAGGAAACGTATGATCTCTGTAATTGCACACAAAGGTTTCTGTACCAAATATTAAGTTCTGCTTTTCTGATGTATCAAATACTTATGTCATGCAATAAAATCAAATTATTTACTTAAAAATCATACAATGTGATTTTCTGGATTTTTGTTTTAGATTCCGTCTCTCACAGTTGAAGTGTACCTATAATAAAAATTACAGACCTCTACATGCTTTGTAAGTAGGAAAACCTGCAAAATCGGCAGTGTATCAAATACTTGTTTCCCCACTGTATTTATGTATAGGATAGTTTTTGTTAGAAAAATGTGCATATTTCAGGTAGAAATCATAGTTTACAATTGCACCACATCAACAACTCGACTAGAATAAATACAGAGAGCAACGTGTATTACCAATTTACTCATCATAAATCATTTCATAAAAATAGACAAAGCATAGCAATGGAAAGACACAGATCTTGTGAATTCCAACATATTTCAGATTTTCTAAGCGTTTTACAGCGAAAACACAATAAATCGTTATATTAGCATACAACATGTGCAAACGTTACCAGCATGAATCTAAGGCAACGGAGCGATAACGTTATGATCACCAAAATATATTAATCTTCACTAACCTTCTCAGAATTCTTCCGATGACAGTCCTGTAACATAATATTACAACATACATATAGAGTTTGTTCGAAAATGTGCATATTTGAGCACAAAAAAAACGTGGTTATACAATGAGAATAGTAGCAAAACTGCCCTGAAAATGTCGGGCGCTATATTTGAGAGTGATCTAGTCTAATCGATAGCTAATCATAAACTTGACTAAAAAATACAGGGTTGACAGGAATCGAAAGACAAGTTAGTTCTTAATGCAATCGCTGACTTACATTTGTAAAATTATCCTTACTGTGCAATACCGGGTCCGCCAAGCGAAGCTACACATAACAAAATGTCGACATATGCGTTTAAAACTTTTCAAGAACAGCGATTTATCATCATAAATAGTTCTTACTGTGAGCTGTTCTTCCATCAGTATCTTGGGCAATGTATCCTTTCTTGGGTCTAATCTTCTTTTGGTCGAAAGCTGTCCTCTTGTCCGTCGAAATGCCCACTAACGTTCGACCGGGACCCGAAACGTGCCCGGCGCTTCAAAGTGCATCACAAAGCAATGCCTCAAATCGCACTAAACGGATATAAATTGCTATAAAACGATTTAAATTAACTACTTATGATGTTTTACACCTATAACAAGTAAAAACAATGACGGCGCGATATATTACTGGCTAAACCAAGGCTTGGAAAGAGGTCGGTCCAACGTCCTTCTCGCGTCGAGCGCAGGGTCCAAAGGAAAGCTACTTCCGGTCTTTTGTGTTTTATACGGGCCCTGATTGCGCAATCGACTCCATTCAAATTGTCACCACTTACTGACATCTAGAGGAAGGTGTAGGCAGTGTTTGTATCCTCATAGCATTCACAGGGACATTAAAACTGACCTGGGACCAGAGGCCAAGATTTCTGAAATCTCACTCCCTGTCAGGAAAAGTGCTGTAGATAGAGTTCTGTTCCACTCAGAGACACAATTCCAACGGTTATAGAAACTAGAGAGTGTTTTCTATCCAATAATAACAATAATATGCATATTGTACGAGCAAGAATTGACTACTAGGCAGTTTAATTTGGCAATGTCAAAAAAAATAAAGTGCTAACAGCACCCCCTATTGACAAAAGGTTAATCGCAATTAACCGGTTGGTGACCACTGTTCTAGAAAGTTGGGTGAAGTTCAATTTTGTCCTTCTCTCTGTGGGCTGATGTTTCTTCTGTGCAGCAGTCCTGGGGGAGCTGCACAGAAGTCTCTGGGCTACTGTACGCCCGTGCCTGCGCACAGTTTAGAGGGAACATTGTTATTCATAATTTATAGAGTGGCTAAAAATACGATAAGACTTTCTTAAATATAACATTTAAAAATTGCATCCTTGAACAAAAGTACCAGTAAATTAACAAGAATCATACAATCAATATAATGATTGTAATTGTATATTTTTATTTTTACCAGAAGGCTATTATGCTCTTGACATTCATTTACTTATGCTCCAACCATTTCTCAATCTGCTCTACCTTATAATCTTTATCTTATATAAAGTAGCAATTCTCTTTAGTTTAGATTTTCCCCGCTGTAGGTATAATTTGTTTTTACATAAATGTAACATTATGCACGATGCAAAGCTGCAAAAAAATAATGATTTCGTATCATACACACAGCGTTTTACAGCGAACCTTTATTTTGAAGGCAAAACCCAAAAACCGGAAGTCTTAATGTGGTTAGGATCCAGCTAGTGTTTCTTCAGGGAAGCTAATGCCAAAGACAGTACAGTATTGTCAAAGATGGAACAATGAGACAGATATTTCACCGGATGTATAAATGTGAAGCATCCGCTTGGTGTTTCCACTCACATGGTAGTGAGAGGAAGCCCAGTGGCCGGCAGTGGGAGAAGATGGAACAGATGGATTTTAGCCGACATTCTACAAATGTTCTCATAGATTAAACATTTCATCTCAAAATAAAGTATTCTGTTCCCAGAAGAATCTGTTAACAGAGTGGACTAAGTTTGGTAGACTTTAACCTTTTACCAAAGTTTTACAAAATTGCGTTGTTTTGGAGTGCAAAGGCGAATTGCATTATTGCACACACGCACATCAAAGTAGGCGTTCCCTACCGGAAATATGCAAATGAATGCTAGAACACGCCAATACATTCTTGCTAGCTCGTGCTTGGCTCTGCCTACCTTGCGTGTTCTGCCCACTATGACTCATTTGTTCCCATTTGAAACGACGGACTGTGATCTCTCTTAGTTTAATTATAAAAAATCTTTGGTATCGCCACGTTTAAGTGCTAGTCGGAACTAGGAAACTCAGAAGTGTTGACTTGCTAATTGGTTGTAGTTAGAGACGTAGTTCAACCAGTTAGCGAATCTGACAAATACGAGTTCTGACTAGCACATGAACGCGGCATTAGAAGACAGGGTAAAACTGCCTCTACAACAGAAATCTCTGATCACACTTGTAGGCGATGTCATGGCAAGGTTGGATAGCACAGCTCATGAGTAGAAACACGTCATCGGGTCTAACGGTCGTCTCACTCCGAGCTGCGCATGTGCAGGCCATCAAATCAAAGGCACTCCTTTGATATTAAATCATTTTTGACCAAAATAAAAACGTGTCAGTTTGTCACTTTCACGAGGTTGCAGTAATAACATGTTCAACTACTTAAGACATTGGCTCGAATCTAGGTTGTGCCTTTAGATTTAGAGGAAATGAACAACTAAAAGGAAGAATATTTCACTTCTCATTGACTTTTCAAAACCGGGCCTGGTCTGTTTCGCAGGCGTTGCTGGAAGTCTCGCAATGTTGCGCCTCTGGGTTTAGAAACTCCGTTCTAATGCATCTATCAGCATCTGGAGCAGTCCTCCAACCCAATTTTTTAAATATATATTCTGTTGCACACAAAAAACAGTTTGTAATTGCCCCTGACAATTTAGTTTTTATGTATATATATACATACAGTGGGGAGAACAAGTATTTGATACACTGCCGATTTTGCAGGTTTTCCTACTTACAAAGCATGTAGAGGTCTGTAATTTTTATCATAGGTTACACTTCAACTGTGAGAGACGGAATCTAAAACAAAAATCCAGAAAATCACATTGTATGATTTTTAAGTAATTCATTTGCATTTTATTGCATGATATAAGTATTTGATACATCAGAAAAGCAGAACTTATATTTTGGTACAGAAACCTTTGTTTGCAATTACAGAGATCATACGTTTCCTGTAGTTCTTGACCAGGTTTGCACACACTGCAGCAGGGATTTTGGCCCACTCCTCCATACAGACCTTCTCCAGATCCTTCAGGTTTCGGGGTGGTCGCTGGCAATACGGACTTTTCAGCTCCCCCCAAAGATTTCTATTGGGTTCAGGTCTGGAGATGGCTAGGCCATCCAGGACATTGAGATGCTTCTTACGGAGCCACTCTTAGTTGCCCCTGAGCTTGTGTGGTTTCGGGTCGTTGTCATGCTGGAAGACCCAGCCACGACCCATCTTCAATGCTCTTAATGAGGGAAGGAGGTTGTTGGCCAAGATCTCGCGATACATGGCCCAATCCATCCTCCCCTCAATACGGTGCAGTCGTCCTGTCCCCTTTGCAGAAAAGCATCCCCAAAGAATGATGTTTCCACCTCCATGCTTCACGGTTGGGATGGTGTTCTTGGGGTTGTACTCATCCTTCTTCTTCCTCCAAACACGGCGAGTAGAGTTTATACCAAAAAGCTATATTTTTGTCTCATCAGACCACATGACCTTCTCCCAAACTCCACTCGCAGTGTTTGAATGCCAAGAGTGTGCAAAGCTGTCATCAATGGAAAGGGTGCCTAATTTGAAGAATCTAAAATAATCTCAGCAAAAAAAGAAACGTCCCTTTTTCAGGACCCTGTCTTTCAATGATCATTCGTAAAAATCAATACAACTTCACAGATCTTCATTGTAAAGGGTTTGAACACTGTTTCCCATGCTTGTTCAATGAACCATAAATATTTAATGAACATGCACCTGTGGAATGGTCGTTAAGACACTAACAGCTTACAGACGGTAGGCAATTAAGGTCGCAGTTATGAAAACTTAGGACACTAAAGTTGCCTTTCTACTGACTGAAAAACATTAAAAGAAAGATGCACAGGGTCCCTGCTCATCTGCTTGAACATGCCTTAGGAGTGCAGACGTGGCCAGGGCAATAAATTGCAATGTCCGTACTGTGAGACGCCTAAGACAGCACTACAGGGAGACAGGACGGACAGCTGATCGTCCTCGAAGTGGCAGATAACGTGGAACAACACCTGCACAGGATCAGTACATCCGAACATCACACCTGTGGGACAGGTACAGGATGGCAACAAACAACTGCCCGGGAACGTACAATCTCTCCATCAGTGCTCACTGTCCACAATAGGCTGAGAGAGGCTGGACTGAGGGCTTGTAGGCCTGTTGTAAGGCAGGTCCTCATCAGACATCACCGGCAACAACGTCGCCTATGGGCACAAACCCACCGTCGCTGGACCAGACAGGACTGACAAAAAGTGCTCTTCACTGACGTGTCACGGTTTTGTCTCACCAGGGGTGATGGTCGGATTCGCATTTATCGTCGAAGGAATGAGCGTTACACCGAGGCCGGTACTCTGGAGCGGGATCGATTTGAAGGTGGATGGTCCTTCATGGTCTGGGGCGGTGTGTCACAGAATCATCAAACTGAGCTTGTTGTCACTGCAGGCAATCTCAACGCTGTGTGTTACAGGGAAGACATCCTCCTCCCTCATGTTGTACCCTTCCTGCAGGCTCATCCTGACATGACCCTCCAGCATGACAATGCCACCAGCCATACTGCTCGTTCTGTGCGTGATTTCCTGCAAGACAGGAATGTCAGTGTTCTGCCATGGCCAGCGAAGAGCCCGGATCTCAATCCCATTGAGTACGTCTGGGACCTGTTGGATCGGATGGTGAGGTCTAGGGCCATTTCCCCCAGAAATGACCGGGAACTTGCAGGTGCCTTGATGGAAGAGTGGGGTAACATCTCACAGCAAGAACTGGCAAATCTGGTGCAGTCCATGAGGAGGAGATGCACTGCAGTAATTAATGCAGCTGGTGGCCACACCAGATACTGACTGTTACTTTTGATTTTGACCCCCCCTTTGTTCAGGGACACATCATTCCAGTTCTGTTAGTCACATGTCTGTGGAACTTGTTCATTTTATGTCTCAGTTGTTGAATCTTGTTATGTTCATACAAATATTTACACATGTTACAGTAAACTCAGTTGACAAAGAGAGGACGTTTCTTTTTTTGCTGAGTTTAATTTGATTAACCCTTTTTTGGTTACTACGTGATTCCATATGTGTCATTTCATAATTTTGATGTCTTCACTATTATTCTACAATGTATAAAATAGTAAAAAATAAAGAAAAACCGCAAAATAAAAATGTGATTCACATTTGTAAAAGAAATTCTTCACATTTTCAAACAGTCCATTTATATTTTTCAACGGGGCTATACATTTTGGTGAGTTTTTTTCCCCTCGCCTGAGTTTCACTGCCAACAATACAATTAAACCATCACGTGTTCAGCCAAATAACAACACAATGTCAAATACAGGTAGTGTAGTCAAATAATTAACATCCAATCGCGGGAATTCCACTAACGGTCTGTTTGTAGCCAGACGTAGCTGCTGCTCATGTTGGGATCTGTACTGACGGCACAAAAGCCATGACAGGGAGACATAGTGGAGTGTGAACGCGCGTGCAAGCAGTTGCTCCCGACTGCACTTGGGTACACTGCAGCATCCACCGAGAGGCTCTTGCTGTCAAGGGAATGCCTGACAGCTTGAAAGATGTTTTGGACACTACAGTGAAAATGGTTTGTTAAAGCAACTTTGTTAAACTTTGTTAAAGCAAGGCCCCTGAACTCTCGTGTATTTTCCTCACTATGAAATGATATGGGCAGCTATCATGTAACGCTTTTACAACATACAGAAGTGCGCTGATTATCGAGGGGCAAAGTATTGACACGTTTTTTTAAATTGAGAGACGAGCTTAAAGTTTTCTTTATTGACCATAATTTCACTTGTCTGACAGCTTGCATGATGACGAGTTTCTCACACGACTGGCCTATCTGGGTGATGTTTTTTCTCGCCTGAATGATCTGAATCTAGGATTACAGGGACTCTCCGCAACTATATTCAATGTGCGGGACAAAATTGAGGCTATGATTAAGAAGTTGGAACTCTTCTCTGTCTGCATTATCAAGGACAACACACAGGTCTTTCCATCATTGTATGATTTTTGGTGTGTAAATGAACAAGCTTTCGGGCAATGTCAAATGTGACATAGCAAAGCAACAGAGTGAGTTTGGTGCGTAATTACACAGGTACTTTCCCGAAATGGATGACACAAACAACTGGATTCGTTATCCCTTTCATGCCCTGCCTCCAGTCCACTTACCGATATCGGAACAAGAGAGCCTCATCAAAATCACAACAAGCGGTTCTGTGAAAATGTATTTAACCAGAACCCACTGCCAGATTTCTGGATTGGGCTGCGCTCAGAGTATCCTGCCTTGGCTATTCGTGCTGTTAAGACACTGATGCCCTTTGCTACCACGTACCGATGTGAGAGTGGATTCTCGGCCCTCACTAGAATGAAAACTAAATACAGGCACAGACTGTGTGGAAAATGATTTAAGACAGACTCTCTCCAATACAACCCAACATTGCAGAGTTATGTGCATCCTTTCAAGCACACCCTTCTCATTAACCTGTGGTGAGTTATTCACAATTTTCAATGAACAAATAAGGTTTAATATGTACTGTAAGATGGTTCAATAAAGAGCAAAATTATTGATTATTATTATATTATTACTTGTGCCCTGGTCCTATAAGAACTCTTTGTCACTTCCCACAAGCCGGGTTGTGACAAAAACACTCATTCTTATGTTTAATAAATGTATCGTATAGTCTGTGTGGCAGGCGTACAATGATGGCAAAAAAACTATATTTGAGACTGCGCTGAGCCTGGTGAGAAGGTGTACGCAACCACTGTTGTAGAGCATTGAAATAACTAAGGAAAGCACTATACAAATTAAATGTATTATTATTATTAACAAGCATTTACACTCCCCAGGAAGTATTCCTATGCATTGACACCTTATTAACAGCTCCAACTTAACTCGCCTACAAACACTGTTTTACTTGTTATTGTGATTTTAATAGGGTGTTGATGAGCCTGTGGCATTGATGTGAGTTAGAAACATTTATTCTACTGTCAGAATTGACTACAAATTGTAAATAGGATAACTGAGTTGTGAGATTGTGGTCTGTGACTGCATCACAATGTAAATGAAGGTTGGGTTTGTTTCAATCCTAAAACCAGAAGTAGGACAGCACTCGGGTAAATGAACTTAAATTTACATAAGGTGTGTTTGAATACTCATAGTAACTGTACTATTTGGGACGTAAATTGAGTATGTAGTATGCTTATTGGTCATAGTATGGATATAGTTAGTATGCCAAAAGTTTACAAGCAGTGGACACTATTTCCATGCTTTTAGGGTCCATAATGCAATTCTTCAGAAAATGGGCGTTGCTTCACAAAGTTTTCAGATTTTAAGAAAATGGCAGAAAATATGCAGCCGAAGTCCGATGAGAGCGAATACAAATTCATTGCTTTAACTAATTATGACAAATATTAAGAAAATGTTGAGCAATATAATTAAGTAATAACTTTTCAAATAAGTTACGTAACACGTTATGTTGGCTGACAATTTGTTAGCTAAGCTATTGTTTCTGTATGATATGTCGGATTAAGGAATAAAGACAGACACCAATGTTAAGTTCAATAGCCTTGTTAAGCATTGTACAAGTCCCTACGCGTGAGTTCTTAACACGAAGCTTCACATCGTGGTCGCTTTCTGCTTCTTCGTCTGTTTCACCACAGCCTACGATCAGGATATCATCGGCGATGGTTCAATGCCCTTGAACCAGCCAGTAACTCGTGCTGCTTGCTTGGTATACCTCAGGCGCCACTGAGACACCAAACGGGAGCTTGAGCCAGCGTTTCGACCCCAGGGGGTCCAGAAGGTAGTCATGAAGCTGCTTTCTTCGTCCATAGCATTGAAGGAATGCATCTCGGGCATCCACCAAGGTGAAAATCCTGGCCTTGGAAGCTTTAATAGGACATCCTCTAGTGTCGGCATGATGTAGTGGGATCGTTTCAGTGCTTGGTTCAGATGCTTTGGGTCGATGCAGACCCTCAGCTTCTCTGGTTTTTTCACTATGACCATATTGCTGATCCAGTCGTTGGTTCAGTCACAGATGTCATGTGGCCATCGGCCTCATACTTGTCCAGCTGGGCCTTCACAGCCACTTTCATTGCAATGGCACATCGAGGAGACACCTGGACTGGTAAATGCTCTCATCCACTTCAAAGTATCCCCCCAGGACTGATTCAACGGGCATGTTGAATACATCGTCATATCTGCTGAGTAGTTGTTCTTTGGACAGGGGTCCATGCTGACTGATCCACAATGTGCAGGTCATTTGGTACAGTAACTGCATCAGTTCAGGCGTTCGCATGTAAGCCTGAGAGGAGAGAGTTTTGACTGGTTTTCACAATCTCAAACTCCAGCTTGTGTGTTGCGTCCCGAATAAACATTCGGCTCTCAAAGTGCCCATAGAGTCATTAGTTCTCTGAAGCTAGCATCTAGTATCGCTGGGCAATAGATGTGTGTCAGTGCCAGATGTTTTTGTCTTGTAGCTCATTACGTTGCATGTAGCACCCGAATCCAGTTGACATTGTTGTGCTTGTTGTGTAATCGTAGTGTCACAAAACATATTCTTCCTCTTTGAGTGTAAGCCCCAATGGATTCATGCATGAAATGTCACTTCCACTGTTCAGCTCTGAACATTGATGAGTACATCATCAACACAGTGAATCTTGCCCTCACTCACCCTTCTTTTGCTTTTGAGACACACTTTTGCAAGTGATTATTAGTTCCACAAGCTCTGCAATGGTTTTCGTAGGCAGGGCATGCTTCTTCTGCACGTGTTGTGTATTCCCACGTATTTACATGCTACGGTCTCTGTGTTCACCGTTGTGGTGAATTACTCTGCCTCGATTGGTTTGTCTGAATGTCTGCTAGCAACAGCGTGAACAGTATCAACGTCGGAGCGTGGGGTTTCCGTTTCCATTGCTCTTCATTCTACTGTCATGTGACTTCAGCGTGCGGCACATTCGATGGCAGTTACTATATGTAAGCTTCTCTCTCAGTAGACGCCGGCGCGTATTCTCATTTGCAATTCCCAGTACTATTTTGTCACGAATCAGTTCATCTTCAATCCCCGTATTCAAAGTGGCGGATTTCTCTTCTCAAAACGGTTACAAAGTGTTGTACTGACTCACCCTCTTCCTGTTTGCAGCTTCCGAAGAACCGCTCGTAAATGACGTTCTGGCGGTTTGAATATCTCCATGCATCCAATATAGCCTTTGCATCACACTGTTGTCGTGCCGTGAGGGTGAGATTGTGCCGGTAGATATGCCTGCATTCACTGCCCATTAAACTCCTCAGAGTTGCCGCTTGTACCTCGTTGGGTTTCTCATGTAGACCGGTCGCCAGCGCATAGTCCTCGAATTCATCCCTGAAGTTGTCCCAATTAGTATTCCAGTCCCCTGTGAGAACCATGTGATTTGGTGGCGGAATGTTCGCTGCCATAGCAATGGAATAGGAGATTTCTTTGCCTTCAGTCATGGAAGTAGGTAGTGATGCTAGCTAGCCAGCTAACAACGAGTTGATCAGTGTGGTGAGTAGGAAACGGCTTGTGTTCGCATATGGAACGTAACTGCGCCTATACTGTACTTAGCTACAAAAATAACAAACGTGTGTTTTCCGAACCACTTCTGATACCATGTTTCTGTATGATATGTCGGATTAAGGAATAAAGACAGACACCAATGTTAAGTTCAATAGCCTTGTTAAGCATTGTACAAGTCCCTACGCGTGGAGTCTGGGGAACAGTCCAACTAGTCGATTACCTATCAACTAGACTCCGTAACAGCTATCCTTACGAACTGCATATCATTACATAGGTATGTACCGGTATGTTAGCTAGCTACCTAACGTTAGTTGGCTACTAATACAAAAAAATTGCCAGTATATTAACTATATACTATCCAACGAACTACCCAATGTTTATTGAATTGATTATTGATGTCCTTCTTAGCTTAGCTAAGTGGTATAGTCGTAGTGCGTTCAATGGACATTGTTAATTCGGGTGCGTTTGTAAATTCGCTCTGGAATGCGCAGAACACACTCTGGCACATCAGATTGAATTTACAAACACACACTAAGTCGTAAGATTTCTAGCTAGTAATTTGTTATGCTAACAAGCTAGCAAGGGGTTGCATAGTGTCATGCCTCTTCTGTGAGGATCAGGTTACAGTGGATCAGCTCTACAGAGCTCCGTCTCCCGCAGAGGGCGGGGGAGGGATTGATGTGTTTTTTTTAATGACACCTCATGTCAATCATAAATTGTGATGCACCAGACCGACTCCTTTTGGTTTCTAGGTTGTGATTGGAATATCTTTGTCTTATGAAGAGTTTTCCACCCAAAACTACAACATCAAACAATGGACACTGGGACAATATATTTCAACATCCGAATGTTGGGAATGATGAGAGATGGAATATGGAAAATTAATGTCTATTTTGTGACGTCATTAAAATTGTAAAGACGTTATTACAGAAACATTGTAACTTGAAGAGCTTTTAAACAGTGTATATCAGATTTACATACTTTACGTTGTGTAGAAAATATCCAGGATAAAGAGAATGTATGTGACAATAAGATTGTGATTTTAGTTCTCTACTGAGATTTACATTTACATTTAAGTCATTTAGCAGACGCTCTTATCCAGAGCGACTTACAAGTTGAGATCATAGTAAATTGTGATACCTTACTGTATCCAAGAAGGTGAATTTAAGTTGCACCATCCAGTTATTCTCTTCAAATCATCTTGTCCTACACTGCTTTCATCACCACTCTGGGATCATTGAAACGGCTGATTAGCCTCTTCCAGAACAAGAGCAAGTAAACAGACAACTAAGGACATTAGTGACCTCTTGTGGACAATCAGAGACTTACATCTGAGAACGAAAAACAAGACCATCCGAAGAGGGCCCAACAGAGATACGAGGAAGACCTTCAACACGACAGTTGAAGTCGAAAGTTTACATACACCTTAGCCAAAAACATTTAAACAAAGTTTTTTCACAATTCCTGACATTCCCTGTCTTAGGTTAGTTCGGATCACCACTTTATTTTAAGAATGTGAATAATAAAGAGAATGATTTACTTCAGCTATTATTTCTTTCATCACATTCGCAGTGGGTCAGACGTTTACATACAATCAATTAGTATTTGGTAGCATTGCCTTTAAATTGTTTAACTTGGGTCAAATGTTTCGATTAGCCTTCCACAAGCTTCCACAATAAGTTGGATGAATTTTGGCCCATTCCTCCTGACAGAGCTGGTGTAACTGAGTAAGGTTTGTAGGCCTCCTTGCTCGCACACGCATTTTCAGTTCTGCCCACAAATTGTCTATAGGATTGAGGTCAGAGCTTTGTGATGGCCACTCCAATACCTTGACTTTGTTGTCCTTAAGCCATTTTGACACAACTTTGGAAGTATGCTTGGGGTCATTGTCCATTTGGAAGACCCATTTGCGACCAAGCTTTAACTTCCTGACTGATGTCTTAGCTTCTAACTTCCTGACCTGATGTCTTAAGATGTTGTTTCAATATATCCACATAATATTCCTTCCTCATGATGCCATCTATTTTGTGAAGTGCACCAGTCCCTCCTGCAGCCAAAGCACCCCACAGCATGATGCTGCCACCCCGTGCTTCATGGTTGGGATGGTGTTCTTTGGCTTGCAAGCCTCCCCTTTTTCCTCCAAACATAACGATGGTCATTATGGCCAACAGTTATTTTCTTGTTTCATTCAGACCAGAGACATTTCTCCAAAAGTACAATCTTTGTCCCCATGTTCAGTTGCAAAACCGTAGTCTGGCTTTTTTATGGTGGTTTTGGAAGCAGTGGCTTCTTCCTTGCTGATGCGGCCTTTCAGGTTATGTCGATTAT
>NW_019957531.1:637012-644945 GCF_002910315.2 Salvelinus sp. IW2-2015 | reverse complement strand
AAGATGTTGTTTCAATATATCCACATAATATTCCTTCCTCATGATGCCATCTATTTTGTGAAGTGCACCAGTCCCTCCTGCAGCCAAAGCACCCCACAGCATGATGCTGCCACCCCGTGCTCATGGTTGGGATGGTGTTCTTTGGCTTGCAAGCCTCCCCTTTTTCCTCCAAACATAACGATGGTCATTATGGCCAACAGTTATTTTCTTGTTCATTCAGACCAGAGACATTTCTCCAAAAGTACAATCTTTGCCCCAGTTCAGTTGCAAAACCGTAGTCTGCTTTTTTATGGTGGTTTTGGAAGCAGGGCTTCTTCCTTGCTGAGCGGCCTTTCAGGTTATGTCGATATAGGACTCGTTTTACTGTGATATAGATACTTTTTACCCGTTTTCCTCCAGCATCTTCACAAGTCCTGTGCTGTTCTGGATTATTTGCACTTCTCAAACACCAAAGTACGTGCATCTCTAGGAGACAGAATTCATCTCCTTTCGAGCGGTATGCACGGCTGCGTGGTTCCATGGTGTTATACTGCTACTATTGTTTGTACAGATGAACGTGGTACCTTCAGCCGTTTGGAAATTGCTTCCAAGGATGAACCAGACTTTGGAGGTCTACAATTTTTTTTCTGCGGTCTTGGCTTGATTATTTTTATTTCCCATGATGTCAAGGCAAAGAGGCACTGAGTTTGAAGGTAGGCCTTGAATACATCCACAGGTTACACCGCCAATTACTCGAAATTATGTCAATTAGCCCTATCATAAGTTTCTAAAGCCATGACATCATTTTCTGGGAATTTCCAAGCTGTTTAAAGGCACAGTCAAGTCAGTGTTTGTAAACTTCTGATCCACTGGAAAAATAATCTGTCTGTAAAAACAATTGTTGGAAAAATTACTTGTGTCATGCACAAAGTAATGTCCTTAACCGACTTGCCAAAACTATAGTTGTTAACAGAAAGAATTTGCTGTGGTTTGAAAAACGAGTTTTTTATGACTCCAACTAAGTGTATGTAAACTTCCAACTTCAACTGTAAATACATCATTTTACATACTTCTAAGCATTAGCTTACAGATGTATCCAAGTGTGCTTCTCTTTCTCTCTCCTTTCTCTCTCTTTAAATCTCCATCCTGTGTAACAAATGTCTTATTTGTTGGTCTGCTAGGGACCTGTATCATCGTAGTAATGTTTAATCAATAACCTTGTGTGTGTGTGTGTGTGTGTGTGTCTTGTATCATTAGCTTGTTAGTAAATAAATAATCAAATAAATTTGTTTTGTACGGAATGATCAGTGAGACCCGGGTTTGTGCAGATTTACGAGGTCTACGACATTCCAGAATGAAACTGATATGAGGAAATGCTTAATGTATGATTGGTATGATATCTATTATATTCTTGAGTTAATTCTCGGAGAGACGGTAACTTTATTAAACAACCTTTCCCGTGTGCCCAAATTCCTAATGAGTTAATTCGTACATATTAATTTAACTTCCTGACTGATGTCTTAGATGTTGTTTCAATATATATCACAAAGACAGCTAACTTATTAAACAACTTTCCTGTGTGCCCAAATTCCTAATGAGTTAATTACATGATTAATTTAACCTGTTGAGGCCACGGTGCCGCTAGCGGCACTCCTCCCACATCCATTGAAAAAGGCAGACGCAAATTCAAAAACAAAATTGAAAATTTAACTTTCACACATTAACAAGTCCATACTCACCATACAGCATTTGAAAGATAGAAATCTTTCAATCCATCCAACATGTCCGATTTTTAAATGTTTTACAGAGAAAACACCAAACATTATATTGTTATTAGGTCACCACCAAATAAAAAAAGACACGACAGACATTTTTCACCAGACAAGTAGGCTGCACGGTAGCATGCCACAAGCCAACCTAACTAACCTAAACCAACCTAAATAACCCTAGAAAAACTACCTCACAGATCTACAGTCCTTAGTAATATCACTTACACATATATTATTACTCCTTTTTTGTTAAAAAAAAATGCATATTTTAGCTATAATCAGTTTTACTACTGCTACCATCATACTACATCAGAAATCGCACGGAGTAGCCAGAGTAAATACAGACACCAACTACCCTAATTACACATCATAAACATTTCAGACAAATATAGGTGGAAGCTAATGAAAGACAAATATCTTTGATACAGACAATTATTTCCGATTTTGAAGTGTTTTACAGCCGAAAAACACCACACATATTTATGTTAGTTCACCACCAAATACAAAAGTTACAGACAGACCATTTTTTTCACAGGCAAGCTTCGCGTACATGCAAGTAGCTAACCTTAAACTAACCTTAGAACCAACCTAGAACCAACTCTTAAATAACTAGAAAAAACTCCCTCACGATGACACATTCATAACATTTGTACCAATAAATCATGTTTGTTTCGAAAATGTGCATATTTTACGATTAAATCAGTTTTACATTACTGCTACCATCATAGCCACCATCACAGCCTACAGTCGAAATCCACTTGCGGACGGTTCCATAGTAGCCAGAAAAATCCTATCCTATATCATTACTTCTAATATTCACACCCACTAACACTCAAGCTATCTGTCTGCCTTCTAAGCACTCATCATGATCTTGTGAACAGACCAATATTTCCGATTTTAAGTGTTTTACAGCGAAAAAACACAATATAATCGTAGATTAGGTTACTACAATACTAGCACACAGCTGCATTGCTTCAGAGTCAAACGATAGCCAACACAGTCCACATGATCTATACATATCGAAGAATACAAAGAAACGCATCCCTCAATAATTGAGTCTACTCCCTGGGACTATCGCTTGTTCACGAATCCATCCCATGAATTGGTTCTCCAAGGGTCCTTGTTCCCAGAACCGACTTTAATTGGATCCATACACGAATCGCATTCCCTTCAAGAATTCAGCATGCACCATTATCTAGCATTGTGCACTTTAGCTCCATCTCTTCCTTTCCTGATACAATTCTTGCGTCGCATACGTCAGAAGTCCAGAACCTTAAATCTTCAATAGATATTAATTAAAACTATATTGAAAAAAATACTTTAAGCATGATATTTGAATGTATCCAAAGAAAGATCCGAGCCAGAGACAATTTCACCTTTAAAAAGGTTTCTTCAAATGAACCGGGTACAGTCCGACTTCGGCGCCCAGAAATAAATACAAAGTCGCACGGTCTCAGTCCAAGACTTGTGTTTCCAGTCCTTTTGTCGATGAATTCAACTGATTCTTTTCTTCTCACTTTCCCGCGCAGACACCCATTGGGCAGAGGTGCGGATATAGGACTCGTTTTACTGTGGATATAGATACTTTTGTACCCGTTTCCTCCAGCATCTTCACAAGGTCCTGTGCTGTTCTGGGATTTATTTGCACTTCTCAAACACCAAAAGTACGTGCATCTCTAGGAGACAGAATTCATCTCCTTTCTGAGCGGTATGACGGCTGCGTGGTCCCATGGTGTTTATACTTGCGTACTATTGTTTGTACAGATGAACGTGGTACCTTCAGCCGTTTGGAAATTGCTTCCAAGGATGAACCAGACTTGTGGAGGTCTACAATTTTTTTTCTGCGGTCTTGGCTGATTTATTTTTATTTTCCCATGATGTCAAGCAAAGAGGCACTGAGTTTGAAGGTAGGCCTTGAAATACATCCACAGGTACACCGCCAATTTACTCGAAATTATGTCAATTAGCCTATCATAAGTTTCTAAAGCCATGACATCATTTTCTGGAATTTTCCAAGCTGTTTAAAGGCACAGTCAAGTCAGTGTTTGTAAACTTCTGATCCACTGGAAAAATAATCTGTCTGTAAACAATTGTTGGAAAAATTACTTGTGTCATGCACAAAGTAGATGTCCTAACCGACTTGCCAAAACTATAGTTTGTTAACAAGAAATTTGTGTGGTTGAAAAACGAGTTTTAATGACTCCAACCTAAGTGTATGTAAACTTCCAACTTCAACTGTAAATACATCATTACATTACTTCTAAGCATAGCTTACAGATGTATCCAAGTGTTGCTTCTCTTTCTCTCTCGCTTTCTCTCTCTTTAAATCTCCATCCTGTGTAACAAATGTCTTATTGTGTTGGTCTGCTAGGGACCTGTTATCATCGTATTAATGTTCTAATCAATAACCTGTGTGTGTGTGTGTGTGTGTGTGTCTTGTTATCATTTAGCTTGTTAGTAAATAAATAATCAAATAAATTTGTGTTGTACGGAATGATCAGTGAGACCCGGGTTTGTGCAGATTTACGAGGTCTACGACATTCAGAATGAAACTGATATGAGGAAATGCTTAATTAGTGATTGGTATGATATCTATATATTCTTGAGTTAATTCGGGAGACGGTAACTTATTAAACAACTTTTCCCGTGGTGCCCCAAATTCCTAATGAGTTAATTGGTACATGATTAATTTAACTTCCTGACTGATGTCTTAAGATGTTGTTTCAATATATATACACAAAGACAGTAACTTATTAAACAACTTTTCCTGTGGTGCCCCAAATTCCTAATGAGTTAATTGGTACATGATTAATTTAACCTGTTGAGGCCACGGGTGCCGCTAGCGGCACTCCTCCCACATTCCATTGAAAAGGCAGAGCGGCAAATTCAAAAAACAAAATTGAAATATTTAACTTTCACACATTAACAAGTCCAATACAGCATTTGAAAGATAAACATCTTGTCAATCCATCCAACATGTCCGATTTTTTAAATGTTTTACAGAGAAAACACCACATATATTTATGTTAGGTCACCACCAAATAAAAAAAGACAGACAGACATTTTTCACAGCACAAGTAGGCTGCAGGTAGCATGCACAAGCCAACCTAACTAACCTAGAACCAACGACAGATTCATCTCCTTCTGAGCGGGTGTATGTGTATGACGCTGCGTCGGTCCTGATGGTGTTATACTTGCGTACTATTTTTGTACAGATGAAACGTGGTACTCAGCCGTTTGAAATTGCTTCAAGATGAAACCAGGACTTGTGGAGGATCTACAATTTTTTTCTGCGGTCTGGCTGATTTATTTTTATTTTCCCATTATGTCAAGCAAAGAGGCACTGAGTTTGAAGTAGGCCTTGAAATACATCCACAGGTACACCGCCAATTTACTCGAAATTTGTCAATAGCCTATCATAAGTTTCTAAAGCCATGACATCATTTTCTGGAATTTCCAAGCTGTTTAAAGGCACAGTCAAGTCAGTGTTTGTAAACTTCTGATCTCACTGAAAAATAATCTGTCTGTAAACAAATTGTTGGAAAAATTACTTGTGTCATCCACAAAGTAATGTCCTAACCGACTGCCAAAACTATAGTTTTAACAAGTAAATTTGTGTGGTTGAAAAACGAGTTTTAATGACTCCAACCTAAGTGTATGATAAACTTCCAACTTCAACGTAAATACATCATTACATTACTTCTAAGCATTAGCTTACAGATGTTCCAAGTTTGCTTCTCTTTCTCTCTCGCTTTCTCTCTCTTTAAATCTCCATCCTGTGTAACAAATGTCTTATTGTTTGGTCTGCTAGGGACCTGTATCATCGTATAATTTCTAATCAATAACCTGTGTGTGTGTGTTGTGGTGTGTGTCTTGTTATCATTTAGCTTTGTAGTAAATAAAAAATCAAAAAATTTGTTGTTGTACGAATGATCAGTGAGACGCCGGTTTGTGCAAGATTTACGAGAGTCTCGACATTCAGAATGAAACTGATATGAGGAAATGCTTAATTAGTGATTGGTAATGATATTCTATATATTCTTGAGTTCATCGGGACGACGGTAACTATTAAACAACGTTCCCGTGGTGCCCCAAATTCCTAATGAGTTAATTGTACATGATTAATTTACTTCCTGACTGATGTCTTAAGATGTTGTTTCAATATATATACACAAAGACAGTAAATTATTAAACAAACTTTCCTGTGGTCCCCAAATTCCTAATGAGTTAATTGGTACATGATTAAATTAACCTGTTTGAGCCACGGGTGCGCGACGGCATCCTCCCACATTCCATTGAAAAGGCAGACGGCAAATTCAAAAAACAAAAATTGAAATATTTAATAATTCACACATTAACAAGTCCAATACAGCATTTGAAAGAAACATCTTGTCAATCCATCAACATGTCCGATTTTAAAATGTTTTACAGAGAAACACCACATGATTTGTTATAGTCACACCAAATAAAAAAAGAACGACAACATTTTTCACAGACAAGTAGCTGCAGGAGCATGCACAACGCCAACCTAACTAACCTAAACCAACCTAAATAACTAGAAAAAACTACCTCCAGATACAGTCCTATAACAGTTACACAAAAATCTTATGTTTGTTAAAAAAAATGCAATATTTTAGCTATAAATCAGTTACATACTGCTACCATCATAGCTACAGTCAGAAATCGCACGGGAGTAGCCAGAGTAATACAGACACCAACTACCTAATTACACATCATAAAACATTTCAGACAAATAATGTGGATAGCTAATGAAAAACAAATATCTGTGAACAATACAGACAATATTTCGATGTTGAAGTGTTTTATCAGCAAAAACACCACACATATTTATTTAGTTCACCACCAATACAAAAGACAGACAGACAGTTTTTTCACAGCACGGTACATGCAAGTAGCTAACTAACTAACCTAGAACCAACCTAGAACCAACCTAAATAACCTAGAAAAAACTCCCTCAGATGAACAGTCCTATAACATGTACACAATAAATCATAGTTGTTCGAAAAAGTTGCATATTCTAGCTATAAATCAGTTTTACATTACTATGCTACCATCATAGCGCACCATCACACTACAGTCAGAAATACGCACGGCAGTAGCCAGAGAAAATCAGAACCTACGTCAACTACTAATTACACTCTCATTAAAAACATTTCAGAACAATAATGGTGGAAGCTGATGAAAAATAAGATCTTTGTGAACCAGACCAATATTTCCGATTTTTGAAAGTGTTTTACAGCGAAAAACACAATATATCGTATATTAGCTTACTACAAAGCTCAACACAGCACCCAGCATTGCTTCTAGTCAAACGGTGCATAGCACAGTTCGACAAGATATATGAAAAAGCATCCCAAAATTGCTCCTTATGCTTTGTGATTCTTCCATCAGAATGTTCTCCAAGGCGGTCCTTGTTTCAGAACCGACTTTATTGATCCATAACGAACAATTTCCCTTCAAGAATTCAAGCAAGCACCATTAGCTAGCATTGTCTAGCCTCTCGTCTTGAACAATTCTTGCGTCGATCACGTCTAAGTCCAGAATAAATTTCAATAATATAAATTAAAACTATATTGAAAAAACATACTTTTAAGCATGATATTTGTGACATGTATCAAAGAAAATCGAAGCCAGAGATCATATTCACCTTTAAAAAGATTCTTCAAATGACCAGAGTACAGGTCCGACTTCGGCGCCCAGAAATAAATAAAAGTGCGCACGTCTCAGTCCAAGACTTTGTGTTCAATCCCTGGTTCGAGAGATAATCAACTGATTTTTTCTCTCACTTCGCGCAGTTGACACACCAGGCACGAAATAGGCGGTTACGCATAGAACAGGATCGTTTTCTACAGTCATAAGTGACATTGCCCTTTTATAACAAGCTTCCTGAAGAGAGTTCGCTTTTTGAAATCTCACTTCCCGGTTAGGGAAATGGTCCATTTAAAAGAGAGTTCTGTTTTTCTACTTTAGAACAGAAATCTAATTCAAACGTTTTTAGAAACTAAAGAGGCTGTTTGTGCTATAACACCAATAGTACGATAATATTATGCATATATTGACTCAGCACAAAGGAATTGAGTACGAGGCCGTTTAAAAATCTATACGACTTTTCCCCAAAGATGAAAATTAGCACCTCCTTGCGCCCAACAGGTTAACCCTAACGA
>NW_019957531.1:551383-636987 GCF_002910315.2 Salvelinus sp. IW2-2015 | reverse complement strand
CTAAATAACTCCTTCAGAGTAAAACTGACCTCACAGTAATTCTACATGTGGCCACGTTAGTGAGATATCACCGTTAGCACATATATTATTACTCCTTTTTTGTTAAAAAAAATGCATATTTTAGCTATAAATCAGTTTTACTACGCTACCATCATAGCTACAGTCAGAAATCGCACGGAGTAGCCAGAGTAATACAGACACCAACTACCCTAATACACATCATAAAACATTTCAGACAAATATGTGGGATAGCTAATGAAAGACAAATATCTTGTGAATACGACAATATTTCGATTTTGAAGTGTTTTTATCAGCGAAAAACACCACACATTATTATGTTAGTTCACCACCAAATACAAAAACAGACAGACATTTTTTTCACAGCAAGCGCGACATGCAAGTTAGCTAACATAACTAACCTAGAACCAACCTAGAACCAACTAAATAACCTAGAAAAAACTCCCCAGATGACCAGTCCTATAACATTGTACACAATAAAATCAATGGTTTGTTCGAAAAATGTGCATATTTTTAGCTATAAATCATTTTACATTACTTGCTACCATCATAAGCGCACCATCACAGCCTACAGCAGAAATCCACGCACGGTTCCAAGTAGCCAGACAAAACCATCCTACTATCATTACACATCTCTTAAAAATTTCAGCACCCACAAACTGGGCAAGCTATGAACTCGCCTTAAGACATCATGATCTTGTGAACCAGACCAATATTTCCGATTTTTAAGTGTTTTACAGCGAAAAACACAATATAATCTAATTAGGTTACTACAATACTACGCACACAGACCAGCATTGCTCTAGTCAAACGGTTAGACACAGTCCACATTCGAACTCGAAGAATATAAAAAGCATCCTCAAAATTGATCTTATCCTGGCTATGTTGTTCCAATCCATCCAGAATGGTTCTCCAAGGGTCCTTTTTCCAGAACCGAACTAATTATCCATACACGAAGCAATTTCCCTTCAGAATTAGCAAGCACCATGAGCTAGCATGTACTAGCCATCTCGTTCATTCCTGAACAATTCTTGCGTCGCATCACGTCTAAATCCAGGAATTAAATCTTCAATAATATATAATTAAAACTATATTGAAAAAAATACTTTTAAGCATGATATTGTGACATGTATCAAAGAAAATCCGAAGCCAGAGACAATTTCACCTTTAAAAAGAGTTCTTCAAATGAACCGAGTACAGTCCGACTTCGCGCCCAGAAATAAATAAAAGTCGCACGTTCTCAGTCACAAACTTGTGTTCAATCCCTGTTGAAACGATAATCAACTGATTTTTTCTTCTCACTTTCCCGCGCAGACACCCATTGGGCAGAGGTGCGACGAGTCACAAACCCGGATCCGGGATCCCCCCATCAAAAAAGCTGACTAGCATAGCCTAGCCTAAAGCTACAGGGATATCATATAATAAAATGTTCATGAAATCACAAGTCCAAGACACCAAATGAAAGATACAGATCTTGTGAATCCAGCCATCATTTCTGATTTTTAAAATGTTTTACAGGGAAGACACAATATGTATTTCTATTAGCTAACCACCATAGCAAAAGACACAACTTTTTTTTCTCCACCACTTTTTTCCTGCATAGGTAGCTATCACAATTTCGACCAAATAAAGATATAAATAGTCACTAACCAAGAAACAACTTCATCAGATGACAGTCTGATAACATATTTATTGTATAGCATATGTTTTGTTAGAAAAATGTGCATATTTCAGGTATAAATCACAGTTCTACATTGCAGCTGCAATCTGAAATAGCGCCGAAGCAGCCAGAATAATTACAGAGACCAACGTCAAATACCTAAATAGTCATCATAAAACATTTCTGAAAAATATATGGTGTACAGCAAATGAAAGACAAACATCTTGTGAATCCAGCCAATATTTCAGATTTTTTTAAGTGTTTTACAGCGAAAACACAATATAGCATTATATTAGCTTACCACAATAGCCAGAAACACAAGCCATTTACCAGCAGCAAAGGTTAGCGATCGTAACAAACCAGCAAAAGATATATCATTTTTGACTAACCTTCATAAACTTCATCAGATGACAGTCCTGTAACATCATATTACACAATGCATATAGGGTTTGTTCGAAAATGTGCATATTTAGCGGCACAAATCGTGGTTATACAATGTGATTAGTAGCCAAACTTCAAGCAATCTGTTCGGCGCCATCTTGGAGAGGCACCTAATCTAATCAATAACTAATCGTAAACTTGACTAAAAAATACAGGTTGGACAGCAAATGAAAGATACATTAGTTCTTAATGCAACCGCTTTGTTAGATTTTTTAAATTAACGTTACTACGACATACAGCGTGCGTTACAGCGAGACTGTGCCGAAATTAATGGCGGAATTATTGTTTAACATTTTTCAACATAAATACGAATTAACAGCATAAAGACTTCGTACTATTTGTTGAGCTTCCATCAGAATCTTGGGCAAGGTGTCCTTTGTCCATAATAATCGTTGCTCGGCTGTAGAACGTTGTCTTCAACCGTGTAATTAGCAGCAAACATTAGCTATGTGGCCCAAACATGCCCAACTCTTCAAAACGCAGGACAAAGAAAATTCCGAAAATCGCAATATACTCATGTAAACTGATATAACTCGGTTTAAAATAACTACGTTATAATGTTTCTAACACCTATATCGAATAAAATCAGAGCCGGATATATCTAACGCCGATAACGTGAGCTTCTCAGAATGCCATCCTGAGGTCTGTCTTGCGTCTTGAACGATGAAAAGGGTGCACCCCTCGTGCCAAGCCTATTTATACTGCCTCAGATCTACCTAGCAACCCCATTCCAATTCTCAACGCTTGCTGACATCTAGGGGAAATCGCATGCAGTGCTTGTCGACCAATAGAATAATTGCAAATTATTTAACTGACCCAGGAACAGAGTTCCCAATTTCAGATGTCTCACTTCCTGACAGGAAGATTGCTCCAACTCGAGTTCTGTTTTACTCACAGATATAATTCAAACGGTTTTAGAAACTAGAGAGCGTTTTCTATCCAATAGTAATAATAATATGCATATTGTACGAGCAAGAATTGAGTACGAGGCAGTTGAATTTGGGAACGAAATTTTTACAAAGTCGAAATGGCCCCCCCTATTGACAAGAAGTTTTAAGCATGTAGTATACAGTATATTAGTATGGGTATTCGAACACATCTATAGTTTTATTGCCACATGAACATTTTGGGTATGAGCCTTTCTGCATGCTAGGCAATGACAATCAATATTTCAATCCTACCCACATGCCCACAGCTGGCAGCACACAAGTAATCATCAATTTGGAGTGCAGCTGCACACAACCCGATTGTAATGCCTGTTGGAAATTTGGGTATCCCTATGGACTATCAGTAAATTACACAATGTATATGGGACATTGTTAAAATTCCAATTGCTTCAAATTTGAATGACTTAACCTCAAACCAACTATAAATTGTATAACTTCATATACAAATATTGAAAGCATTTAATATAAAAAATATTGTCTCATTTACATTGTGTAATAATTGACGGTCCCTAACTAGCCCCGGAGATAGGCTATCCATAGTCAAACCAATTTTGCCACGGTCGCACACCAGCCGGCTGAAGCTAATTGACAAACTCTTCCCACCTGCAAACATACATACATATATACAGTGGGGAGAACAAGTATTTGATACACTGCCGATTTTGCAGGTTTTCCTACTTACAAAGCATGTAGAGGTCTGTCAATTTTATATAGGTACACTCAACTATGAGGACGGAATCTAAATCCAGAAAAAATCACATCGCTATGATTTTTAAGTAATTCAATTTGCATTTTATGCAGACAGTAAAGTATTTGCATACATAGAAAAGCAGAACTTAAATATTTTGGTACAGAAACCTTTGTTGCAATTACAGAGATTCATACCGTTTCCTGTAGTTCTTGCTAGCGTTTGCACACACTGCAGCAGATTTTGGCCCACTCCTCCCTACAGATCTTCTCCAGATCCTTCAGGTTTCGGGCTGTCGCTGGCAATACGGACTTTCAGCTCCCTCCAAAGATTTTCTATTGGTTCAGGTCTGGAGACTGGCTAGGCCACTCCAGGACCTTGAGATGCTTCTACGGAGCCACTCCTAGTTTGCCCTGGCTGTGTTTTCTGTCGTTTTCATGCTGGAAGACCCAGCCACGACCCATCTTCAATGCTCTTACTGAGGAGAGAGAGTTGTTGCCAAGATCTCGCGATACATGCCCCATCCATCCTCCCCTCAATACGTGCAGTCGTCCTGTTCCCCTTGCAGAAAAGCATCCCCAAAGAATGATGTTTCCACCTCCATGCTTCACGGTTGGGATGGTGTTCTTGGGTTTACTTCATATCTTCTTTCCTCCAAACACGGCGAGTGGAGTTAGACCAAAAAGCTCTATTTTGTCTCATCAGACCACATGACCTTCTCCCATTCCTCCTCTGGATCATCCAGATGGTCATTGGCAAACTTCAGACAGGCCTGGACATCACTGTTAAGCAGGGACCTTGCGTGCGCTGCAGGATTTTATCCATGACGCGTAGTGTGTTACTAATGGTTTTCTTTGAGACTGTGGTCCCAGCTCTCTTCAGTCATTGACCAGTCCTGCCGTGTAGTTCTGGGCTGTATCCCTCACCTTCCTCATGACGCATTGATGCCCCACGAGGTGAAATCTTGCATGGAGCCCCAGACCCGAGGTGATTGACCGGTCATCTTGAAACTTCTTCCAATTTTTCTAATAATTGCCGCCAACAGTGTTTCCTTCTCACCAAGCTGCTTGCCTATTGTCCTGTACCCATCCCAGCCTTGTGCAGGTCTACCAATTTTAATCCCTGATGTCCTTACACAGCTCTCTGGTCTTGGCCATTGGTGAGAGGTTTGAATCTGTTTGATTGAGTGTGGTGGACAGGTGTCTTTTATACAGGAACAAGTTCAAACAGTGCAGTTAATACAGTAATGAGTGGAGAACAGGAGGGCTTCTTAAGAAAAACTAACAGGTCTGTGAGAGCCGGAATTCTTACTGGTTGGTAGTCATCAAATACTTATGTCATGCAATAAAATGCAAATTAATTATTAAAAATCATACAATGTGATTTTCTGATTTTTGTGTTAGATTCCGTCTCTCACAGTTGAAGTGTACCTATGATAAAAATGACAGACCTCTACATGCTTTGTAAGTAGGAAAACCTGCAAAATCGGCAGTGTATCAAATACTTGTTCTCCCCACTGTATATATATACATACATATATAACAGAAAAACAGAAGCGAAGACCGGAACAACATGAAACTCAGACCCAGTGACTCAGGCTTGAGCACTTGGACCAGGACTCAAGCACTCGGACTCGAACTTCAGCCATAGGGACTCGTGACTTGAACGAGCCGTAGGGACTCGTGACTCGACTTGGACTCGAGCAAAGGGGACTTGGGAGTCGACTCGAACTTGAGATTTAGTGACTCGACAACAACACTGGTTATGATTAGCTCATTTGTGACCCATTTCAGGAAGCTAGGTGTATGTCGCACGTCACTACTTCACAGGAGATACATTTTTAAATCATATTTTTGTGTTTTATCAAAATGCAGTTTTTGGGCAGAAATGCTTTCTGGAACATGTGAACTCGTATTTACAGATGTATGCTATCTGTACATACAAATAAAATAGATAAATTATGAGCGTAGTTGGATTAGCCACAGAAAAAGTCAGGAACCTTCCCGCTAGCCATGATTGGCTGAGATAATGGATGGGCTGGACATGCCGAGAGATGAGTTCAGATTGGTCAGCCATGTAGCATGCTTCTGTCTATAACATGAGCTGCTCAGTATGTGTAAATAATCCTTGCTACTGCTCTCAACAACATTGCTGCCCTGAATTTAGCAGGCGCTATCAACAAAAAATCTGTGGGAAATAGTTGTGATGGACTACTTTCCGCACACGAGCAGTGTGAACCGGAGTGACTTGACACAACGCGGTCCAAACAAGCTGTACACACAAAACGGAAATGACACAGGAAGTCATACTTAGTTAAAGCAGTTCCAGTCTGCCGTGAAGCGTTATTCCATGTACACGGGGAAGAGTGTAGCTATATTTTCAGATATCAAACGTTTCTAATTTTGTCAGGAAGTCATTTTCATTGCAAGTTAAAACATACTGCTAGCTAGCGGATGTTAGCTTGCTGGCTTGCTAGCTAACGTCACGTGTAAGATCTGTGTAGTAATATTATTTGTATTTCAGAAAACCATTTGCATGGCTAGTTGTAGCCTAATGTTAGCTAGCTGCAGATTTATTCTACAGCATTTCATGCTTGGTGGCTTGCTATGAGAATCTGTTTGTATTGCTAATAGTATGGGTTGGGATTATGGTTCATTGTTTAGCTACATGTCTAAACAAAAGACTCCACTTCGCCAGATGATTACAAGGCCCATCAAGTTAACAAGGTGTGTCTGGGGGTGATTACGGCCATCTATTGTATTTCATGAACATGTGTACAGTATCAGTCAAATGTTTGGACACACCTACTCATTCCAGGGTTTCTTTATTTTTACTATTTTCTACATTGTAGAATAATAGTGAATACATCACAACTATGAAATCACACAGGGAATCATGTAGTAACCAAAAACATATTCTATATTTGAGATTCTTCAAAGTAGCCACCCTTTGCCTTGATGACAGCTAGGCACACTCTTGGCATTCTCTCAACCAGCTTCATGAGGTAGTCACCTGGAATGCATTTCAATTAACAGGTGTGCCTTGTTAAAAGTTAATTTGTGGAATTTCTTTCCTCCTTGATGCCTTTGCATCAGCTGTGTTGTGACAAGGTAGGGTTGGTATTCAGAAGATAGGGATATTTGATAAAATACAAAGTCCATATTATGGCAAGAACAGCTCAAATAAGCAGAGAAAAACGACTCAATCATTACTTTAACCAACATGGCTACCACAGCACTCTGCAGCGATATGCCATGCCATCCCATATCCCATCCCATCTGGTTTGCGCTTAGTGGGACTATCATTTGTTTTTCAACAGGACAATGACCTCACATACCTCCAGGCTGTGTAAGGGCCATTTGACCAAGAAGGAGAGTGATGGAGTGCTGCATCAGATGACCTGGCCTCCACAATCACCCGACCTCAACCCATTTGAGATGGTTTGAGATGAGTTGGACCGCAGAGAAAAGCAGCCAACAAGCGCTCATCTGGTGGGAACTCCAAGACTGTTGGAAAAGCATTCCAGGTGAAGCTGGTTGAGAGAATACCAAGAGTATGCAAAGCTGTCATCAAGGCAAAGGGTGGCTACTTTGAAGAATACCAAAACATTTCTGCAGCATTAAAGGTCCCCAAGAACACTGTGGCCTCCTTCATTCTTAAATGGAAGAAGTTTGGAACCACAAAAACTCTTCCTAGAGCTAGCAGCCCGGGCAAACTGAGCAATATGGGTAGAAGGGCCTTGGTCAGGGAGGTGACCAAGAACCCGATGGTCACTCTGACAGAGCTCCAGAGGTCCGTTGGGGAGATGTGAGAACCTTCCAGAAGGACAACCATGTCTGCAGCACTCCACCAATCAGGCCTTTATGGTAGTGGCCAGACGCAAGCCACTCCTCAGTAAAAAGGCACATGACAGCCCGTTTGGAGGAGTTTGCCAAAAGGCACCAAAAGACTCTCAGACTATAAGAATCAAGATTCTTTGGTCTGATGAAAACAAGATTGAACTCTTTGGCCTGAATGCCAAGATTCACGTCTGGAGGAAACGTGGCACCATCCCTACGGTGAAGCATGGTGGTGGCAGCATCATGCTGTGGGGATGTTTTTCAGCAGCAGGTACTGGGAGACTAGTCGGGAAATATGAACGGAGCAAAGTACAAAGAGATACTTGATGAAAACCTGCTCCAGAGCACTCAGGACCTCAGACTGGGGCGAAGGTTCACCTTCCAACAGBACAATGAACCTAACCACACAGCCAAGAAAACGCAGGAGTGGCTTTGGGACAAGTCTATGAATGTCCTTGAGTGGCCCAGCCAGAGCCCGGACTTGAACCCGATTGAACATCTCTGGAGAGACCTGAAAATAGCTTGAGAGGATCTGCAGAGAAGAATGGGAGAAAGTCCCCAAATACAGGTGTACCAAGCTTGTAGCGTCATACGCAAGACGACTCAAGGCTGTAATCACCGCCAAAGGTGCGTCAACAAAGTACTGCGTAAAGGGTCTGAATACTTATGTAAATGTGATATTTTAGTTTATTATATACAAACTAGGGATGCGCAAAATAGTCGGTGAACATATTGGAATCGGCCGATATTAGCTAAAAATGCAAACATCGGTATTGGCCAATGTCTAGTTTAACGCCGATGTTAAAAACCAATGTCAAAAGGTAACGACAATACCTATATAACGTAGGAACATGACATAATAACGCCACGTAAAATTTTGCACTACATGTGCAACACAGCATTCCTAACATAGCCCACACAATGTCTGCTGTGTGGATCGAGCAGTCAACAAGTCAAGCAGTCATTTGAAAGAGTAAGAACATTTCAGCAAGACAACTCAAAGGCGAAATCCATTAAAGCCAAGATAATGGAATTCATTGCTCTTGACAATCAACCGTTTTCTGTCGTTGGTGATGTTGGCTTTCGCCAACTGGTCGAGCACCGGTACACACTACCAAGTGCGCTATTTTTCAGATGTTGCCCTACCGGAGTTACACAGTAATAGCGTCACTGCTATTAGCTTCACGACATACATACTATGGAACGCCGTTTGTGTCTTTGCCTGTCAAAAAATATACAGTAAGTAGCACTGTCAAAGCTGTACAAAAAAGTCTGCCAACAAGCAAACACCAGCCACGAACGATGTGTTTACAATACCGTGTTGGTAATAAAGCATCATTTGTTCGAGCACAACTTCTGGTGTAGCTAGCTTTAGCTCGGTACCTAGCTAGCTCCAATACAACCAGCCTGAAAACAATGACCAGTAGAAACTGCAGTCATTTTCATTATTCTTAGCAATGATTTAGGAATCCTTGTAAGTATTAGCTAGGTTGCCACTTGTTGTTCGCCTAATGAAATTGAACTTCAGTTCATGAAAATAAATAGCTAGCCAGCTACTTAACCCTGTTGCCCAAAGCTAACGTTATAAGCAGCTAGCTAGCTTCATTGTCACGATCGTTGTATGTTGGATGAAGAGAGGACCAAGGCGCAGCGTGATAACAATACATCTTCTATTTATTATAACGAAGACGAAGAACACTTAAACAAACAACACAAAAACAACAAACGAACGTGAAGCTATAATTACAATAAGTGCAGACACAGGCAACTTACATATAGACAATCACCCACCAACTACCTAATGAATATGGCTGCCTAAATATGGTTCCCAATCAGAGACAACGACAGCTGTCTCTAATTGAGAACCAATCTAGGCAACCATAGACATACATACACCTAGACTAGACACTGCCCCATAAACATACAAAACCCCTAGACAATACAAAACACATACATCCCCCATGTCACACCCTGACCTCACTAAAATAATAAAGAAAACAAAGATAACTAAGGCCAGGGCGTGACATTCATCTGGGTAGTGAGGCTCGACCAGACCGGGTTATGTGTTGTGAAGCTATCCACAATGAGGATTAGGCACAAATATGGAATTTGCAGTTTGCCCTCAAAATAAACGTGTCATTGTCTGATGCAAATTAATACAAATAGTAGAATTATTTAAGGCTAACCGCAAAGTCCACTATTGTTGCTAATCCTTATTGTGGCTAGCTTCACATAGATGGGTCCGACAAACATAAATCAAATAAGAACTGTCTTATAAATTAGGGTTATTTTAGATGACACCTAGCTATATAGTTAGCTACTGATGTCGTCTTACTTGACATGTCAAATAGTGTTATTTTACATGTATCTTTTTTGACACGCAAAGACCCAAACAACGTTCCATAGAAATCCTGGTTGAGAATGAAACAACTGAACAAATGAACAACGAAACAGCACAGCAAGTAAGTGAAAGAAATAGGTTTTGATTATGTTTTACTGGTAATGGGGACATACATAAATGCCAACAAAATAAAATTATGTTCAGTGTGGTGTGTGTAATCTTTTTTTAACTAGGCAAGAACCAATTCTATTTACAATGACGGCCCAATTGTGCGACACCCTATGGGACTCCCAATCACGGCCGGATGTGATACAGCTGGGAATTGAACCAGGGACTGTAATGACACCTCTTGCACTGAGATGCAGTGCCTTAGACCGCTGCGTCCATGTGTATGTGTTAACTATTTAACTGTACTAGAATGCTTAAAAGGCCGCAAGAATTATGGTATATCCTTATTGTTTTTTTTGGCAAGGAAAATATCGGACATCGGTATCGGCCAAAAGTGTCATATTGGTGCATCACTAATACAAACATTTCTGTAAACCAGTTTTTGCTTTGTCATTATGGGGTATTGTGTGTAGATTGATGAGAAAAAAAACTATTCAATCCATTTTAGAATAAGGCTGTAATTTAACAAAATGTGAAAAAAGTCAAGGAGTCTGAATACTTTCAGAATGCACTGTACTGTACAACTGAAGGAGTTAAACATGGGAACTGACCTCTTTATCTTCAACTGACCTCTTCAATCTCCAGCGGTTATTGTTATGCCATTACTTTTATGACCAGTGTTCTCCTGCTGCGACTGATTTGGATGGAGACCATCACCTGGTGGGACTGGTTCTGTAACAACAGCTTGAGTTCTCGCTTTCCCATCGCTTCATTGGGAAATTATAGGTCCTCATTTTCCTTTCTAATTGCAAAATTGCATAACCTTCCACAACTTCACAGATGTCAGCCACTGCTGCCTTGGTCAACACACCAAAGCAGGATGCAAACTGCTTGTGCAAAGCCTTGGAATTCCACATGGGATCCGGGTATTCTGTTCATTTTTCAGGGCTAGTCTGTTACAGTTTATTGTTTGACACTTTAAAATGTCAAATTATATTTGGGTGGTACTATGGATTTGGAAATGCCAATGTGCGAAGAATTTCTCCATCTGGAGAATAGCTAGCTACAAACAATAGGAAAGGTGCGAAGAAGAGATGCTTCCTGTACCCAAGTTTTAAAACTGCCCTCCTACGGCCTCCTCCACATCTCCTGATGTACTGGCCTGTCTCCTGGTAGCGCCTCCATGCTCTGGACACTATGCTGACAGACACAGCAAACCTTTTTGCCACAGCTCGCATTGATGTGCCATCCTGGATGAACTGCACTACCTGAGCCACTTGTGTGGGTTGTAGACTCCGTCTCATGCTACTACTAGAGTGAAAGCACCGCCAGCATTCAAAAGTGACCAAAACATCAGCCAGGAAGCATAGGAACTGAGAAGTGGTCTGTGGTCACCACCTGCAGAACCATTCCTTTATTGGGGGTGTCTTGCTAATTGCCTATAATTTCCACCTTTTGTCTATTCCATTTGTACAACAGCATGTGAAATTTATTGTCAATCAGTGTTGCTTCCTAAGTGGACAGTTTGAGTTCACAGAAGTGTGATTGACTTGGAGTTAAATTGTGTTGTTTAAGTGTTCCCTTTATCTTTTTGAGCAGTGTAAATATTCTCAGTCTTATCCATAATAATCTCATCATGTAGACTAGCATACTGTATCTGCGAGCTGTTGGCTAGAGCGCACGTGCCAAGACCAGAGTAGGCACATTTGCTATTTAATGCAACAGTTTGTGACAAAGTTCTCGGTAGAGTTGAAAATGCAATGGAAACACATTGAACACATTTTATTCGGTACCTGAAAACTTAAACGGAAAGGTAAATTGTGTGCACTACATCATCTGGCACTGATTTGTATACCCAACAAGTCAGTTTGGTGAAAACAGACCACTGGTTGGAAAACGCACATTTTCTTCATGCAGATTTTATAATTTTGGCATGAAAATCGCCAATTGGATGGAAACCTAGCTACTGACCCACAAAACGTCTTTATAGATTCATGATAGTGTTATTAGACAAAACGATGAAAGTGAACTTCAAAATTTGATGTCGTTTAACTGGGATTTGCAGCTGTTGAATGAATGACTCTGCTAGCTTCTGAACTTACTCATCCTTTAAATAAACGTTCCTACTGTCTGTATTATAAAAAGGTAAGTTTACTGGGAGAACACATTTTCTCTTACAGTTCTGGCCTGACATGAGTTATCTTCTTGAAAGCACACTAATAATGTTATATTGTTACATATAGTTACAACCCTTTGTAAAGCACAGCTTTTTTGAGAATTTCCATAGTAGGATATGATGCATTAGGCAATGCACTCTATAGTTCTTATCAAGCCTTTATGAATTGTGGTAAATTTAAAGTGTGACCATTATCGTAACAACTTATATGGAAGGACTGTTCCATTTTCAAAATACATTCCAGTGGTAATAACGTCTCATCAAATAGCTTTATTTCATTGGGTTAAATATTATCAACTGTATCTTTTCAAAGGCAATTAAATGGAACAAAAATTGAAATTAGAGCATCGCAATGTTAGACCATGTTTTTCACCTCCACCATTCTTGCGGAGTTCATCCATCAAAACATATCATCAGTGTGAAAATACAAAATAGCCTATTCTTCATGACTAATATTCAAACTTAGACGTCAAACAGTGTCAAGGTTCTGGTCTAATGCTTCTAAAAATGTTAGGCATAACTGTGTTCGTGGAGCTCTCAACTAGCCTTACACCTCACAGATTAGGGTGGTTTTTCTGTTGGTGTAACCTCAAATTTTGTTTCCCTGCAAACCTTTTACCACACTGCTCGCAGGCAAATGGCCGCTCTCCGGTGTGTACGCTCTGATGCGTTTTCAAATGGCCAGACTGGGTGAACCTCTTCCCGCACTGGGTGCAGCTGTATGGTCTCTCTCCTGTGTGAACCCGCAGGTGTGTCTCCAGATTTCGCCACGATGTAAAACACTTGCTGCAGAAAGTGCAAATAAAACGCTTGCTGTCTCTGCTGTCATACTTGGCCACAGCGTGAAGTCCGGCGGCAGTCATTTGATAATGGGCAGAGGTCAAGTCTGCAACCTTGTCAAGCAGCAATTCCCTGCGGTCCGGTTTCAGGTATTTCCCGTCCTGCATGGAAACCATTCCCAGCATATCCTGGTTGCTCCATGAAGAACACATATCCATTTCCACGTCGTAGGGTAGAGAGCTGACCATGGAAACTTCTCTTTTCATTTCGAAATTCCCAGCAAGAGAATTTGGACTACTGTCTGGTTCAAAGGGAAACCGTTTCCCTGTCGGGTGAGTAGAGGGGACGGTGTCGGTTTCTGAAGGGAAATCATAAACGGGTTCCACTGTCTCCATTTCATCATTCCCCCCCGGTGGACTGGACCCAGACTCACTGGGTGTCTCATGCAGCGTGTAGTCAAGGCTCAGGGGGTTCCATCTTCCGGCCGTGAACTTAGAACGCAAAAACTGGGGAGTCCTCTGAGAACTCTCGTTCCCCTGCTCGGATCGGTTACAACTATCCTCTCCACTTCTGTCCCACTCCCTCGTAGTCATGGTGGAGGTTATTCTGGATGGCCCTTCTTCACTGTCATCCACTTCACCATACGACGCTTCAGTACCTTAGGGAAGAGATTGGAGCAAATAGGGATGTCAAACAGAGCGATGAACCTGTGTTTCCATTGTTTTGTAAGGGGAGAAGTAGGAGATGTGGCTGGCAACAGGGTGTGGGTACATATTGCCCTACACAAGCAATAATAATGTAGATAAAGCTTTTTCCTATGTCTCAAAAACATTTAAAATTGGGTTGTAGCTCAGCCATCTACAACTAATGTCAGGGAGATGCAGTCGAACCAGTTTGGGCCACAACGCTCACAACAAATGATTGTCAGCATTGATGTGAGGAGCAATATTGCCAGTAATGGGGGAAATTGTGTAGGCCTACACTTAATTTTGTCTGTGATAATGTTAGGAGTGTGATTCAACTAAGTTCACTTTACCACTTGACATCGGGGAGAGAAAAGCAGTTGACATAACAGACAGAATTTGCAACGTCCATGCATTTCCACCTGGCTAACAATTCATGTGTACACCTTTCACTTACCCTTCTCACTGAATAGCAGAACATCCTGTGTGTCATTACTACTATCCAAGTCCCCGCCCAGCTTCTCCTCCTTGATTAAGACTATGTCAGGCCCGATCTTCTCCTCCTCAGGTACCTGCAAAACCACCTGATATGGCGAGAGAGCATATTTAATTGAAAATACAGGAAGATGCAGGGTTTGCAGAATGAGTTGTAGAGGCAGCAAAATTGGGGGCATGTACTGTGAGTCATGTTTAAAAAGGTAAAAGACAAACATTACCATAACATTTTTGTACAGACCAAGGGTGTCAAACATACAGCTCACGGGTCGCATATGGTTTCAATCCACACTGAAATGACTAAAACCCAATAAAATGTAACTATATTAATAATCTCTTCACTCTGTCCAACTTGCTAACAATTACCGAAATAAATGTTAGGTCAGAGAGGATTTAAAATTCGGAAAACAATGGATAGAGGACTAGCACATTTTGAAGGAAATATAAACACATTTTCAGTGCGTTCCTTCGGAGCTTCCGGGGCTCCCGAGTGGGGCAGTGGTCTATGGCACTGCATGTCAGTGCTAGAGGTGTCACTACAGACAACCTGGTTCGAATCCAGGCTGTATCACAACCATAGGGCAGAACACAATTGGCCCAGCGTCGTCCGGGTTTGGCTGGTGTAGGCCTCATTGTAAAATAAGAATTTGTTCTTAACTGACTTGCCTAGTTAAATAAATAGAAAAATAAAATAAAAAATTGAAGACCGAATGCAGCCTGCAGGGCAAAATTAGTTTGACACCCCTGGTATAGACATTGTGATTTCACCAGTAGAGATCATTACTTCCTAATGGAAAATGTCCCAAGACACTCAATGTAATGGAACCACCAAGTAATGGTTTTAGTTAGGTTGTAGTGGAAACCATTAGACTGCGGTCTAGTGGTCACTGATGTTTTTTAAGTTGGGGTCTCAACAGAATTTATCATCAATAAAACATGGATGGCAAAACAGAACATGAGAAAGCCATAAACCAGCTCTAATAAAGCTTCATTTAGACTTTTTTCTATTACCTCTTTATTTTCAGACTGTTCTGTGGCTTCCCGAACAGTTGTGATCTTTCCAGCTCTTCTTAGATTTTCATGTGACTGCTTGGTACAGGCAGCCCTTCCAGATGAAGAATGTTCTAGGACAAAGTGAGAAGTAGGCCTGATAACTAAGTAAGCTACAATATTGTAATGAAGACAGTATGTGCCATCAATGAATCACACATGATGGACAAGACCATCAAAACACACACACACACACACGACCAAAAGTATAAGGACACCTGCTCGTCTCATTACAAAATCATGGGCATTAATATGGAGTTGGTCCCCCCTTAACTTCTATAACAGCCTACACTCTTGTGGGAAGGCTTTCACTAGATGTTAGAACATTGCTGCAGGGACTTGCTTCCATTCAGCCACGCAAGCATTAGTGAGGTTGTGCACTGATGTTGGGCGATTAGGCCTGGCTCGCAGTCGGCGTTCCAATTCTTCCCAAAGGTTTTCGATGGAGTTGAGGTCAAGACTTTGTGCAGGCCAGTCAAGTTCTTCCACACCAACTGAGCACAGGGGCACAAAGTTGGAAGCACAGAAACGTCAAGAATGTAGTATGCTGTAGCGTTAAGATTTCCCTTCACTGGAACTAAGGGGCCTAGCCCGAACCATGAAAAACAGCCCCAGACCATTATTCCTCCTCCACCAAACTTTACAGTTGGCACTATACATTGGGGAAGGTAGCGTTCTTCTGGCATCTGCCAAACCCAGGTTTGTCTGTCGGACTGCCAGATGGTGGAGCATGATTCATCACTCCATAGAATGCATTTCCACTGCTCCAGAGTCCAATGGCGATGAGGTTTACACCACTCAAGCAGACACTTGGCATTGCGCATGGTGATCTTAGGCTTGTGTGTGACTGCTCTGCCATGGAAACCGATTTCATGAAGCTCCCAACCAACAGTTCTGCTGACGTTGCTTCCAGAGGCAGTTTGGAACATGGTAGTGAGAGTTGCAACCGAGGACACACGATTTTTACGCTCTACGCGCTTCAGCAGTTCCGTTCTTTGAACTTGTGTGGCCTACCACGTCACAGCTGAGCCTTTGTTGCTCCTAGACGTTTCTACTTCACAATAACAGCACTTACAGTTGACTGGGGCAGCTCGAGCAGGGCAGAAATTTGACGAACTGACTTGTTGGAAAGTTAGCATCCTATGATGGTGCCACATTGAAAGTCACTTTGCTCTTCAGTAAGGCCATTCTACTGCCGGTGTTTGTCTATGGAGTCGAGCAAATGTGTGCTCGACTTTATACACCTGTCAGCAATGGGTGTGGCTGAAATAGCCGAATCCACTAATTTGAAGGGGTGTGCACATATATCCTTTTGTGTGTGTATGTACACACACACACACAAACGTTTGGTTGTTTTTGAAAGAAACACACATTTTTTGTCTATTAAGATAACATCAAATTGATCAGAAATACAGTGAACATTGTTAATGTTGTAAATGACTATTGTAGCTGGAAACAGAAGATTTTTAACGGAATATCTACATAGGCATACAGAGGCCCATTATCAGCAACCATCACTCCTGTGTTCCAATGGCACGTTGTGTTAGCTAATCCAAGTTTATAATTTAAAAGGCTAATTGATCATTAGAAAACCCTTTTGCAATTATGTTAGCACAGCTGAAAACTATTGCCCTGATTAAAGAAGCAATAAAACAGGCCTTCTTTAGACAAGTTGAGTATCTGGAGCATTAGCATTTATGGGTTCGATTACAGGCTCAAAATGGCCAGAAACAAAGACCTTTCTTCTGGAACTCGTCAGTCTATTATGGTTCTGAGAAATGAAGGCTATTCCATGAGAGAAATTGCCAAGAAACTGAAGATCCCGTACAACGCTGTGTACTCCTCCCTTCACAGAACAGCGCAAACTGGCTCTAACCAGAATAGAAAGAGTGGGAGGCCCCGGTGCACAACTGAGCAAGAGGACAAGTACATTAGTGTGTCTGGTTTGAGAAAGACGCTTCACAGGTCCTCAACTGGCAGCTTCATTATGTAGTACCCGCAAAACACCAGTCTCAACGTCAACAGTGAAGAGGCGACTCCGGGATGCTGGCCTTCTAGGCAGAGTTCCTCTGTCCAGTGTCTATGATCTTTTCCCCATCTTAATCTTTTTTTATTGGCCAGTCTGAGATGGCTTTTTCTTTGCAACTCCGCCTAGAAGGCCAGCATCCCGGAGTCACCAGGTTTTTCTTTATTTTTAATATTCTCTACGTTGTAGAATAATAGTGAAGACATCAAAACTATGAAAAACACATATGGAATCATGTAGTAATTGTTAAACAAATCAAAATATATTTTAGATTTGAGATTCCTCAAAGTTGCCACCCTTTGACAGCTTTGCACCCTCTTGGCATTCTCTCAACCACCTTCACCTGGAACGCTTTGAGTTCCCACATATGCTGGTTACTTTTCCTTCACTCTGCGGTCAAACTCATCCCAAATTGGGTTGAGGTTGTGTGATTGTGACGGCCAGGTCACCTGATGCAGCACCATCCCTCTCCTTATTGGTTAAATAGCCCTTACACAGCCTGGAGGTGTGTTGGGTCATTGTCACGTTGAAAAACAAATGATAGTCCCACTAAGCGCAAACCAGATGGAATGGCGTATCGCTGCAGAATGCTGTGGTAGCCATGCTGGTTAAGTGTGCCTTGAATTCTAAATAAATCCTGACAGTGTCACCAGCAAAGCATCCCCAAAAAGTTAATTCCACAAATTAACTTTTAACAAGGCACACCTGTTAATTGAAATGCATTAAAGGTGACTACCTCATGAAGCTGGTTGAGAGAATGCCAAGCGTGCAAAGCTGTCAAGGCAAAGGTTGGCTACTTTGAGGAATTTCAAATATAAAATATATTTTGATTTGTTTAACAATTACTACATGATTCCATATGTGTTATTTCATCGTTTTGATGTCTTCACTATTGTTCTACAATGTAGAAAATAATAGAAATAAAGAAAAACCATTGAATGAGTAGGTGTCCAAACCTTTGACTGGTACTGTATATATACACAGCGACTTCGGAATTCTTTAGGTTACAGCCTTATTCTAAAACAAATTAAATTGTTTTCCCACCTCATCAATCTATACACAATACCCCATAATGATAGCAAAGGGTCTGAATACTTATGTAAATAAGGTATTTCAGATTCTTTTTTAAATATACATTTGCAAAAATGTCTAATGACCTGTTTTATCTTTGTCATTTTGGGGTATTGTAGTTAACACAATTTTGTACATCGCGCTGTAACATACAATTTACCTTATTTTAGTGCTCTAAAAACGTAATATGAATACCATTGTAAAGCACAATTTCTCCCATTTCCAGCAAAATCCAAGACAAGACCTTCATGCTGCTCGTCTCTGCATGATTGAAGGAGGCAATGAGCTCCGTCGGGTCTTTTTAAAAATTGCAGGTAGGGAAGCGATACCTACTGCGTGATAGTGAAAGGGGGAGATCAGCCGTGTGGGGAAACTGCTTTTTTTATCCGATCTGTCCAACTTATCACCTCTAAAATGTGTCATTACATATCTACTTGAAGGTTTGTGTCACAGAATGAGTTGCATTATTCATTATTGACACATCACAATTTAACGTACAGCGTCAGAGGGGTCTGTTTTTTCAACTCTTCTCCAATACTATCGGGTTATTACCATGTCAATTAACGCTTGAACAGAAACGTAGTTCACACCCCGGATTTTGATGCCAACACAGTCGCTACAGTTCTTTAGTTTTCATTGCAGCCTCGTTTGAATGCCGCGATTGTGCAAATTTGTGCGTAATGGGATTAGTCAACAGTAGATTGATGAGGAAAAAATGTATTTAATACATTTTAGAATAAGGTAACAAATTGTTGAAAAAGGGAAGGGGTCTGAATACTTTCCGAATGCACTGTATTTATATATAAATTCATTGGGACAGTTAAAATGCACTTCAGAACGATTCTGGGACATTGATGAAAAAAGTTTGTTTGGAGCCCTGTATGTAGCAAGCTAGCTACCTAACATTGCCCAAAAATCTGAAGTCAGAGGAGAAACAGAGTCTCCTGCAGGTGAGGACAGAGAGGAACTGTTTAACTCCATTACTGACTAAAAAATTATAAAAGTTGATTAATTGATGGTAGAATAAAACGATGTACTTGACTCATGATGGATATCTTCTCTTTCCATCCTAAGAGGGATAGATGACTAGGACGTCAGGCTACAGCCATAAATGAATTTAAAAAAAATATGAAATGCAAACGGTTGGGGCTTTTTGATTTATATACTCCTGTTGAAAATGTGATTATATTAGAGCAATGTGACTGTTTAACATTGTGTTATTTTACAATAATGTTTTCTCGGGGGGGGGGGGGATACATATTACCACTCACTATCAATCACTTATATGGTTCAGATTAAAATAATTTGGTGTGATGAACCAATAACGAAGGGAGAAATGCTGAGAACAAGGTAAAGCAAGTTTACCAGTTGTATTTAGATTGTCATTATAGAGACACCTATTGGAATAATGTGGCAACTCCTCTTAGCTGCTAATTTTTTGGGGGGGGGTTTAGTTTTCAGGCCTTGCAGGCATGTTAAACGACACACACACACACTTACCGGCATTGAGGGAATCAATGTTAGCTTGGTGGTTTGTTTCAGCCATATTCCCTCTCTGCCCACGCGCGATGATGGTCTCGATCAACTCGAGTTTCCTTTTCAATGCCTCATTCTCTTTGTGGCTTCGAGAGATTTCCAATTGTAAAACAGCATAACTGTCATCTACGAGCTCGCAGATATCTGCCACCGCTGCTTTGGTCAACGCATCCATGATGGACGACAGTTGTGTATGAAAAGCTCTGTAGTTGGTCATTGTGTTAGGTAGAAATTGGCGCATAGCTAGCATCTTCTCCAGCAACCATGCGACTTCTCCAGAGACCATAGGTGTTCTCCCGTGGAAATATGGTGTAAACAGCCTCTTCGAGATAAATCAAAAACGCAGATTAGGTTATCTGTGAATTTAACAAGTGCTCGTCGCAGATAATTGAGCTAGCTATCTAACAAGTTGTCCTCCTGAACCGCAACAAATAAAATAGATGTTCCGTTTTTTTTTCTTCTTCTGTGGTTTTTTTGGCGTTCACGAACTTTCAGAATAAAAGCCCTCATCTATGAAATTCGTCAGCGAGAGGGGATAAGCATCGAAGGGCACGGCCAGTGGCGATTTTAGCATCTAAATCTTGTTGGGGCAAACTCCCCATTTTTTTTTAGATGCATGCCAGCAAAGCCACAACACAACACTAAACAATACATTAAGTGCACTATAACGGCGACAAGCAGTACCCACAAACTGTTCGGGCCTACAAAAGGCTGTCCCAACAGCAGAGCTTTATTTTCAGCACCATGGAGTGAATTCTTACCACTGCTACACCTGGCTATCAGAGGAGCCTTGTCTGCAGCAAAACAATTAATTCAGCCTCATTTACTGCCTTTTTAAAAAACATAGCTGATATAGCTGACTTGATTAAACAAATGTAGTTTCTACTGACAATTGAGATTTACAAACTATGGCATTAGGGAACGATGAGTGGATAAGAGGCATTCCGTAATTTAGATTAAGACATTAATGAGCGAGCTAAGACGGACACAGTCAATATAATGTGTTCAGCACTTTTGAAATGTACAGTGACATAATTCAGAACATGGGCTGCTCTTACAGTATTTTCCCTGTACACCAAGTCAGAACCGTAGGATAAATAATGGGGCCATATAAGCAGACATTGAAAGCTCTTAATATTAGATGATGACATTTCTCAAAAACAGCTACATTTGCACCACCGAGTCAGAACAGTAAAGATAGGCGAAATTAAGAGGTGAAAATAGACCAAATTATTAGGGTGAGGCACATGGGCTACTAACATCTTATTACACAACATACACTTAGTTTTACTTTCTTAGCTACAGTATACATATCTTCCTAGCATATTACATCATTTATGCAGCAGCATATAAGACATTTTTGGACTCACCTATTATTTTAATTGCAACAAAACATATCAATACAAAAATGCATTATTAGGTGGACCCTTGTCCAACAGGCAGCGATATAAAGGGTAAAATACCATATTATAAATCAGATTTTAGTAGGCCACATTGCAATATTAAATTTAGCTGTGAGCAGCAATGAACTGGTTTCACAGGATGACAGAAACCCAGTTATCAATAACCACTCAGGAGGCCAGTGTCCCTCCAGAGTGGTTGAGTGCCGTGACAGCTTTTTTGCCCTTTGGCCTCATTCACGGGGCGCCCGCTATCGGTCACTTTCTCAAGCGGCAGCCGTGCTCCTGCTGTTCACGTGCCGTTTCCTCACACAGCCCACCCGCCATTCTCCAGACCGACGACACTACAGCTGCCAGGTGGAGACAAGACAATTTTTCAACTTGAAGCCACCGGCTTTCCTACTAGCTGTCGCCACTGATTTGTATATATTGATTGATTTTTATTATTTAAGATACATTGGATGCTATTTGAAAAACGTATGTGGAATAGTACTGTAAATGATTATGTGTATGCTAAATATATCAGATATCAAGGGCCAGTCCTGGTCACCTGGATCCACTGGTGACGACAAATCCAAATCCAGTCAAATCAAATGTTATTATCATATACTTGCAGGCTTCTCACACAGTGTGACAAAAGTGACATAGTAATCAAATAAGTAACATAGGAAAGCATTCAAATACATAACAAAGTAATATGCAGATAAAAGAAAATAAGACTTAAATGGAAATAAGATTGCAAAAAATTGCCTATAGGGATATAGTATGGATATAGTATGGACATGCCCATGTGCATAGTGAGTGGAATAAGGTACAGTGCAGTAGCAGCAGAGAATTATATGAAAGTATATACATTAGTACTGCAGTAAGGTGACAACTATTTCATTGGTCCGGTAGACAAAGGTAATTTCAGTGTGTACAGAATATAAATAAATGGTAAGTGTCACGTCCTGACCATAGATTGCTTTGTATGTTTCTATGTTTTGTTTGGTCAGGGTGTGATGTGGGTGGGCATTCTATGTTGTATGTCTAGGTTGTCTATTTCTGTGTTTGGCCTGGTGTGGTTCCCAATCAGAGGCAGCTGTCTATCGTTGTCTCTGATTGGGAGCTATACTTAGGTAGCCTGTTTTCCATTGTGTGTTGTGGGTGATTGTTTTCTGTTTGTGCGTATTGCTTGCAGAACTGTTTCGTTTTCTTATTATTTTTTGTCAATTCAGTGTTCAGTTTATTTTGTTTATTAAAATGGACACGTACCACGCTGCACCTTGGTCCTCCTCTCCTTCCACCAACGAGAATCGTTACAATAAGTGTGTGGTAGGGTGCAGTAGTCAGCCCAGGGTTCCGCTGTTGGAACAGTCTCGTGGCTTGCAGGTTGAAGCTGGTTTTGAGACAGATGGTCTGAGACTTGATGTTGATCCTCACTTGATGTTGATCCCTCTCCCACGTGCGCAACCGCCTCCCACATTCACAATCAGAGGCCCCTTTCAGGTAACGGGTGACCTAAATCTGGACCCCCTCATCCGTGGCATCCCTGGTTGGAGGATTCTTCCGAATGGAAAAGAAAGAACATTGTTACATTTGAATCGCACATGGTCTTACACATGAGTTTAAGAATTTACTTAAAAATAGAGAAAAGAAGTGTAACACATTTAATAATATTAAAACTTACTGTGAAGAATGGTCTTCAGAAACAAGTCTCTGAAACAGGTCTTATCCCCTGCCCCAGTCCAGGTTGTGGCGATGGCAAGACGGTTTGACAGAATGCAAGGTAGAGGGGGGGGGGGGGGCTAGCATGTCAGAGTGAACAGCTGTGTTTGAGAAACTCCCGCAACTTTTTATGAAACAACCTAACTTAACCTACTTTACTGCACTTTTTGCACCATAAGTCTCTTTTTAATACAATAGTATAATTTTTATGACAACATGTTGGGTTATAAGCGACTAAAGGCCTCCTCCCTACCGCACAATGAGACAGCCATAGCAGAAGGCACACGTAATAACGTGAAACTTTCAGAATTACCCTGGATCTGGGAGAATTATGTGTTGCTATAGCTGAGGATTTCAAGGCTTCTATTGCTGAACTGGATGCCAAAATCACGAGCGCTAACCGAACGGTTGCTTCGCAGGGCCAGAGTATTGTGGATGTTGAGAGAGAAGGTTGCTGAATTCAACGCTGGTTGGTTTGACGAGTTAGAGAAGCCATGGTCGTCTTTTCAGGAGAGTGTGCAGAGGCTTTCCGTGAAAGTGGTCGACTTAGAGGGCCGGTCCAGACATCATAACCTTCGCATTGTTGGTCTAGCAGAGGGTGGATGCTGGATCTCGCCACACCAACTTCTTGCCTGTTTGATTGGCTTGCCAGGTCTGATCATTGACACTTTCGAATGAATGTCCTTATATTCACCCCTTTTTGTTTGTTTTTGTTAGTTATTTGTTTATCTTCTTACGGCTGGAGGCAGTATTGAGTAGCTTGGATGAATAAGGTGCCCAGAGTAAACTGCCTGCTACTCAGTCCCAGAAGCTAAGATATGCATGTTATTAGTACATTTGGATAGAAAACACTCTGAAGTTTCTAAAACTGTTTGAATGATGTCTGTGAGTATAACAGAACTTATATGTCAGGCAAAAACCAGAGAAAAAATCCAACCAGGAAGTGGGAAATCTGAGGTTTGTAGGTTTTCAAAATCATTGCCTATCGAAGATACAGTGGGATATTGGTCATATTGCACTTCCTAAGGCTTTCACTAGAAGGCTTTCAACAGTCTTTAGAACCTTGTTTGATGCTTCTACTGTGAAGTGGGGGCGAATGAGAGGGGATTAAGTCAGAGGTCTGGCAGAGAGCCACGAGCTGGCCACGCGTGTTCATGTGAAAGTTAGCTTGCTTTCCATTGCATTTCTACAGACAAAGGAATTCTCTGGTTGGAACATTATTGAAGATTTATGATAAAAACATCCTAAAGATTGATTCTATACATCGTTTAACATGTTTCTACGGACTGTAACGGAACTTTTTGACTTTTCGTCTGCTCGCGCGTCATGAATTTGGATTTGTGAACTCAAGGCGCAAACAAAAAGGAGGTATTTGGACATAAATTATGAACTTTATCGAACAAATCAAACATTTATTGTCGAACTGGGATTCCTGGGAGTGCGTTCTGATGAAGATCATCAAGGGTGAAGTGAATATTTATAATGCTATTTCTGACTTCTGTTGACTACACAACATGGCAGATAACTGTTTGGCTTGTTTTGGTCTCTGAGCGCTGTACTCAGATTATTGCATGGTGTGCTTTTTCGGTAAAACTTTTTTGAAATCTGACAGAGCGGTTGCATTAAGGAGAAGTTTATCTAAAGTCCCATGTATAACACTTGTATTTTCATCAACATTTATGATGAGTATTTCTGTAAATTGATGTGGCTCTCTGCAAAATCACTGAATGTTTTTGGAACTACTGAACATAGCACGCCAATGTATACTGAGATTTCTTTATATAAATATGAACTTTATCGAACAAAACATACATGTATTGTGTAACATGACATCCTATGAGTGTCATCTGATGAAGATCATCAAAGGTTAGCGATTCATTTGATCTCTATTTTTGCTTTTTGTGACTCTTTGGCTGGAAAAATGGCTGTGTTTTTCTGTGACTTAGTGCTGACCTAACATAATCGTTTGTGGTGCTTTCGCCGTAAAGCCTATTTGAAATCGGACACTGTGGTGGGATTAACAAGAAGTGTATCTTTAAAATGGTGTAAAATACTTGTATGTTTGAGGAATTTTAATTATGAGATTTCTGTTTGAATTATGCGCCCTGCACTGGCTGTTGTCATATTAATCCCCTTAGCGGGATCTCAGCCATAAGTAGTTATACATTTGTAAAAAAAAAAAATTGCGGACATCCGGGCATGTATGTGTTCATGTTAATATATATGCAGATATAATTTGCAAAGGAAAGGGATGTATATGTATTTCTGTTTCTGTCTGTCTGTCTGTGTCACGACTTCCGCCGAAGTCGGTCCCTCTCCTTGTTCGGGCGGCGTTCAGTGGTCGACGTCACCGGCCTTCTAGCCATCGCCGATCCACTTTTCATTTTCCATTTGTTTTGTCTTTGTTTTACACAACTGGTTTCAATTTCCAAATTACATGTTCATTATTTAACTTCTCTAGGATAGGTGGCAGTATTTTCTCGTCCGAATGAAAAGCGTGGCCAAAGTAAACTGACTGCTACTCAGGCCCAGAACCTAAGATATGCATATTATTAGAATATTTGGATAGAAAACACTCTGAAGTTTCTAAAACTGTTTGTATCATGTCTGTGAGTATAACAGAACTTATTTGGCAGGCAAAACCCCGACGACAAACCATATAGATTTTCTTTTTTTGAGGTCACTCTCTTTTCAATGAGTTTTCATTGGGAATCCAGATTTCTAAGGGACCTTCTTGCAGGTCCTATCGCTTCCACTGGATGTCAACAGTCTTTAGAAATTAGTTGAGGTTTTTCCTTTGAGAAATGAAGAAGTAACACTGTTCAGAATGAGGCTTGAGGGAACTGTACTCTTTGTTAGAGGCGTGTTACACTTTGTTTTCCTCCGGTATTGAACACAGATCATCCCCGTCTTCAATTTTATCGATTATTTACATAAAAAAATACCTAAAGTTGTATTACAAACCTTGGCGTGATCCTGGACAACACCCTGTCGTTCTCAACTAACATCAAGGCGGTGACCCGTTCCTGTAGGTTCATGCTCTACAACATTCGCAGAGTACGACCCTGCCTCACGCAGGAAGCGGCGCAGGTCCTAAATCCAGGCACTTGTCATCTCCGTCTGGATTACTGCAACTCGCTGTTGGCTGGGATCCCTGCCTGTCCATTAAACCCCTACAACTCATCAAGAACGCCGCAGCCCGTCTGGTGTTCAACTTTCCCAAGTTCTCTCACGTCACCCGCTCCTCCGCTCTCTCTCACTGGCTTCCAAGTTGAAGCTCGCATCCGCTAACAGAGACCATGGTGCTTGCCTACGGAGCTGTGAGGGGAACGGCACCTCCGTACCTTCAGGCTCTGATCAGGCCCTACACCAAAACAGGTACTGCGTTCATCCACCTCTGGCCTGCTCGCCCTCCCCTACTCTGAGGAATACAGTTTCCGCTCAGCCCAGTCAAAACTGTTCGCTGCTCTGGCACCCCAATGGTGGAACAAACTCCCTCAGACGCCAGGTCAGCGGAGTCAATCACCACCTTCCGGAACACCTGAAACCCACCTCTTTAAGGAATACTAGGATAGGATAAGTAATCTTCTAACCCCCCCCCCCCTTAAAAGAGTTAGATGCACTATTGTAAAGTGGTTGTTCCACTGGATATCATAAAGGTGATATGCACCAATTTGTAAGTCGCTCTGGATAAGAGCGTCTGCTAATGACTTAAATGTAAATGTAAATGTAATGTAGTTGAAATGTTTTGACCAAACTTCCAGGTAAACTTTTGACATATTTTGTAGTCAGAGTTGCGCAAGTTGGAACCGGTGTTTTTCTGGAGTCAAACGCGGCCAAATAAATTGACATTTTGGATATATATCGACTGAATTAATCGAACAAAATGGACAGCATTTGTGATGTTTATGGGACATATTGGAGTGCCAACAGAAGAAGCTCGTCAAAGTAAGGCTCCTGAATTATATCTTTATTTCTGCGTTTTGTGTGCGCCTGGAGGGTTGAAATATTGTGGTCTGTGTTTGTTTGCTTGGGTGCTATCCTCAGATAATAGGATTGTTTTCTTTCGCCATAAAAGCATTTATGAAATCTGAACACGTCTGTTGCTGGAATTACAACAAGGTGTAGCTTTAATTGGTATATTTAATGTGTGATTTCATCAAAGTTTAAATTTTATAGTAATTTATTTGAATTTGGCGCTCTCATTTTCACTGGATGTTGGCCAGCTTGGACGCAAGCGTCCCACATATCCCAGAGAGGTTAACCCTCTTGTTTTCCCCATGGTTTTTGTGCGTGGATTTTTTATGTATGTTCGGTCGTTACTTGTGGGCTCGGTATTACGACATGTTATTGGAAATATTTGAGTAAAGTTACTTGTTGTTACTCCATCTCTGCTGTCCTGAGCCTGACTCCTCTGCACCAGCTATACCCAGACCAAACTACAGGTGAAGGTGAGTTGAAATTACAATATAATTAAGTTTTTTACATCTACTATGCATCGTTAGTATCACAATAGTATATATTTTAATTATAATAAATGAATGTTTTAATACAGGTATTATATAACTAATAATATATTATATATATATATATTATATATATAATATATGATATATATAATTATATATATATAATATATTGATATATTGGAAATGAGATGTTATTGATAAATGTTTTATTTATTTATTTGTTAAACGAGAATGGACTAGGGCCTACATTGTCACGTTCGTCGTATGAATCGTACCAAGGTGCAGCGTGGTATGCGTACATTCTTCTTTATTTAAAGAAAGAACACTGAACAAACTAACAAAACAACAAAACGTGAAGCTATATGAAATAGTGCAGACAGGCAACTAACATAGAATAAGAACCCACAAACACCAAAGGGGAAATGGCTACCTAAATATGATCAATAAATCCATGGGAACTAGCATAAAGTCACTTATGACACAAGCTAAGGACTGATGGGTGAAGTTGTATGATGTTGAAAGACCCGAAACATGATCCTAGGAAACATCCAATGAGAAACTGATGATGTGTCCAAAAGCACTGAGAGATGTATTCATCAAATAATTCAGTATACGAAATAGACAAGTATGTATATCTACTGAGGAGTACATTAAAAAGGCAACTGATTACCATAAGTAAAATATATCAATAAATGACCTCCCAGCTCCCAATCCCAGATAATGAATGTTCCTACATCAAAACGGATAATGCTATACCATTCTCTTGTGTGAGAACTTGGATTCGTCTATCACCACCACTCTCCACAGAGAACTTGACCCAATTTGGAAACCCTTCATCCTCTTGAACCTCCTCAGGGCTTCAATAATGAGAGGTAAGAGAAATGTTAGTGATATGAGAAGACTTTAGTGTCCCAGGGAAGCATGACCCTCAACTTCTCCCGAATTGTTTTGAGGTGACACTGCACCTGTCTCATGTGTAAATAAACCTTTAGTTTGAGTTTGTCTGTTGCTATTTTCACTGCAATGCATTGTAAACATTTTAATATTTGATTCAACTATCAGCAAAACAGGCTTTTTAAAATTCAAACTAATTGAGTAGTCAAAGTAATAATTGACAGATTGATTATCAAAATCATTGTTAGTTGCAGCTCTAAGAAAGTACTCAAAACACATTTGTAACAGCTTTCACTTAATTTGCCTGAATATTGTAGGCTCTCAAGAATAATAAATTAGGGCAGCAGCAGTGGTGTAAGACTCCCCAATTGTGCCATGCTGCCCTTCCCGGCATGCCACCTTGCCAAGTAACCTACATTCCTGTGGGAAACCCTTAAATTAAAAAAATAATAATTATTGAACCTTTATTTAACTAAGCAAGTCAGTTAATTAAGAACAAATTCCAATTTACAATGAGGTTGTAACTGAGCTAAAATGTCCTCAGAGTGAATATAGGTAAACAAAACTGGAGTCAAAATTGTTAATCATTTTGTGTTGATCGACAACTGTAACAATGACAACGCACCTCTCAACTTTCTCAGGCTTTTCGTCATTCTTGTCAGATTCCTTGAGTTCTGTGCAATGCTATCCTCTATCATATCAACTTGCCTCAAGTGTAACCCCTGTGCAAATTTTCAATATTGCAAACAATAAATTAACAAATCAGATCAATTGTATTACAGGACAATAGACACCCAAAACCTTTTTTCATAAATGAAACCCTCGACAGGCAAGTTGATCTAAAATGGCGTATGAGAAGAAGGCAGAAGTTTTAAGTGCCTCCAACCGATTGTTTTTTTTTCTCGTTTATTTGCACTGTTTGTAACTTTTTTACTTATTTTGTACATAACATACATACCGTCTCTTCTGACCGGAAATAACTTCTGGACATCAGGACTGCGATTACTCACCACGGACTGGAGCAGGGGTCGGGAACCTTTTTGACTAAGAGAGCCATGAAAGCAAAATAATTGGAAATTTATTTCAGTGAGAGTCATATAATATATTTTAAAAGTGAATTCAACTAAATGTCAGTATAATAAGCCTCTGAATTTATTCTTAAATAATGTTGTTATAATACTCACCATTAATGCGACTTCTGGTGCTGCATGGATTTGCTGATGTCTTTGTAGTCTGGTTGGTACTTGGTGAGATTAAGCTTCATGCAAGCGTTGAGGCTTTCATCCGTTAAACGTGATCGTAGGTTGGACTTGATGTTTTTAAGATGTGAGAATGACTGCTCACATGCATACGTAGATCCAAACATGGTCAATACAGCAATACTCACACGCTGCAGTGTGTGGTATGTGACAGGAAGCGCGTTCCAAGTTTTGAGAATCAGCTGGTCTTCGGGTTGAAGTTTTTTCATTTCTGTCCACATGTGCTTGCTCGCCAACTCCGCTTTCTGTCGTGTGATTCTTTCCAAATCTTCATTCAGTGACTTGAACTTATTCACCCACATGTCTGAGGCCTTCAGGTCAGCCACTTCTGCTTCAAAATCTCTGACGGAGACACCAGGAATGTAACTCAGGTCGGCTGTGTTCAGTGAACACTCGTTTGGAAGGGTGATGAACTTAAAAAGACGAGTGTGCTCACGAAATTCTCCAAAGCGTGCTTTGAAGGACTGTAGGAGACTGGATGTGCAGCGAGCTAGCTGGTATCAAAGTTTTGAATAGGCTCACTTGCTGTGCATGCATCTTTAAATTGGCTCAGTTTTTCAAAATGTAGTAAACGACCTGTTTCAAGATCCATGATGAAAAGTTCTAGCTTGTTTTCAAAAGCAAACACAGCTTGTTGAAGGGATAACACTGTATTTCCAATGCCTTGCATTTTCACGTTGAGCTGGTTCAGATGTTCAGTCATATCTACGAGATAGTAAAACTTGAGGAGCCACTCAGTTTCGGCTAGCTCAGGATGCTCGATGCCTTTCATTTCAAGGAAAGTCCGGATTTCTTTCAGGCAAGCCGCAAAACGGCTAAGCACCTTCCCTCTTGACAACCAACGCACATTGCTGTGCAAAAGCAGACCAGGATAGTTATTTCCAACTTCATCCAGCAGTGTTTTAAACTGGCGATCATTTAAGGCTCGAGCAACAATAAAGTTGATCACACGAATGACCAGCGACATCACTTCCCCAAACTGCCTGTCACACATCTGAGCACAAAGTGCCTCCTGGTGTAGAATGCAATGGAAACTTAGGATGGGTCTATTTTCATGTTCACGGAGAAGCGCCACAAATCCTTTTTTATTCCCCACCATACACGGAGCACCATCAGTACACACTGAGAGAAGTTTATCCATAGGTAGATTTTTTTCTTGAGCAAACTCCATGAAAGACTTAAATAAATCCTCACCTCTTGTGGACCCTTTTAATGGCAGAACTGCAAGACTTTCTTCGCGCAGTGTGTCACCAACAGCATATCTTGCAATCACGCTGAACTGCGACAAATGGCTCACGTCTGTTGACTCATCCAAAGCCAGGGAAAAGAACGGCGCTGCATTTATGTCCTTCACTTGCGTTTCCTCCACTTTGTTTGCCATCACGATGGTACGATCATGAACAGTTCTTGCCGACAGAGGCATGTCTTGTATCCGTTTAATTATCTTGTCTTTGTTCGGAAGATCATCAAAAAGTTCATTGGCTACATCCAGCATGAACGTTTTAGCATACTCGCCATCTGTGAATGGTTTTCCGTTCCTCACTATTGCTAAAGATCCAGCAAAGCTAGCGGAATTATAGTCACCTTGCCGGGTCCATACGCGGAGTTGCTGCTGGCTAGCTTGCACCCTGCTCAGTAGCTCTTGGCACGCTTGCTTTCTGCTGTCTCCCGCAGGGTATTTTGATGCAAAGGTAGCATGGCGCGTGTCGAAGTGCCGCTTTACATTCGACCGTTTCATCGATGTAATTTTGTCATTGCAAATTAGACACACCGCAGAACCTGCTCTCTCCACAAAGGTGAATTCTTCGGTCCATCCGTCCTGAAATGTACGATACTCGTCATCTTTTTTTCTTTTCGCCATCTTCTTCGTCGAAGGGTTAGCTTTGAGCTAATGACCGAGCAGACTGATTCAAAAGGAGGCGTTTACCTGTTTTACCTAGCAACGGCCAACGTAGGCCAGTATCATTTAATTAAAATAATGGACAATTGCTCCTGCAGCCCTGAACAGGACATGAGCAGTGAAAAATTGATGGATGGATTAAAACAAGGAGTTGTAGCGATGAGACAAGATAGTAATTACTAGTGATTGGATACCACGAAAATTGGGGAGAAAAGGGGATAAAATTTATTTAAAAACAAAAAACAAAAACAAAAAAACAAGTGAGAATATTTTGTTTTATCTGCGAGCCAGATGCAATCATCAAAAGAGCCACACCTGGCTCGGGAGCCATAGGTTCCCGACCCCTGGACTGGAGGAATCCTTTTTTTCCTTTATTGAGTCTGACGAGCCCGACGTGAATGATATACTGCTTTCTCCGGAACAGGCCCAAATCCCCGTGATTTGCATGAAGAGGTGAAGAAAAAGGTGCCGGAGGGCGGGCTGCCTTCTGAGAATTCGTAGGCGATCGAATAAACCCCTACTTCCTTCCATTCTGCTAGCAAACGTGCAATCTTTGAAAAAAAAATTGATGACCTACGCAGAAGATTAAACTACCAACGCGACATTCAAAACTGTAATATCTTATGCTTCACGGAGTCATGGCTGAATGACGACACTATCCACATACAGCTGGCTGGTTATACGCTGCACCGGCAGGATAGAACAGCGGTGTCTGGTAAGGCAAGAGGAGGCGGACAATGTATTTTTGTAAATAACAGCTGGTGCACGATATCTAAGGTAGTCTCAAGCTATTGTTCGCCTGAGATAGTGTGGTCTACAGCTTATCATGAGATACTCTATCTACCGAGAGAGTTTTAATCTGTATTTTTTCGTAGCTGTTTACATACCACCACAGTCAGAGGCTGGCACTAAGACAGCATTGAATGAGATGTATTCAGCCATAAGCAATCAAGAAAACGCTCACCCAGAGGAGGCGCTCCTAGTGGCCGGGGACTTTAATGCAGGGAAACTTAAATCCGTTTTACCAAATTTCTATCAGCATGTTAAATGTGCAGCCAAAGGAAAAGAAAACTCTGGACCACCTTCACTCCACACACAGAGACGCATACAAAGCTCTCCCTCGCCCTCCATTTGGCAAATCTGACCATAATTCTATCCTCCTGATTCCTGCTTACAAGCAAAAATTAAAGCAGGAAGCACCAGTGACTAGATCAATAAAAAAGTGGTCAGATTAAGCAGATGCTAAGCTACAGGACTGTTTTGCTACCACAGACTGGAATATGTTCCGGGATTCCTCCGATGGCATTGAGGAGTACACCACATCAGTCATCACCACAATAAGTGCATCGATGACGTCTTCCCCACAGTGACCGTACGTACATACCCCAACCAGAAGCCATGGACTATAGGCAATATCTGCACTGAGCTAAAGGCTAGAGCTGCCGCTTATAAGAAATCCCGCTATGCCCTCCGACGAACCATCAAACAGGCAAATACAGGACTAAGATCGAATCGTACTACACCGACTCTGACGCTCGTCGGATGTATCAGGGCTTGCAAACCATTACAAACTACAAAGGGAAGCACAGCCGAGAGCTGCCCAGGGACACGAGCCTACCAGGCAATCTAAACTACTTCTATGCTCGCTTCGATGCAAATGACACTGAAACATGCATGAGAGCGGTACCAGAGCGTCAAGTCTAAGTCCAAGAGGTTTCTAAACATCTCCTACCCCCATGCCATAAGACTCCTGAACACCTATCAAATGGCTACCCAGACTATTTGCATTCCCCCCCCCCCCCCCCTTACAACGCTGCTACTCTCTGCTGTTATTATCTATGCATAGTCATTTTAATAACTCTACCTTCATGTACATATTACCTCAACTAAGCCGGTGCCCCCACACATTGACTCTGTACCTGTAACGGTTTTCTTCTGTGGAAGAGAGGACCAAAGCGCAGCGTGATTAGTGTTCATCATGTTTAATAAAAGACAAAAAACTGAACACTTCCAAAATACAAAAAACAACAAACGTGAAAACCGAAACAGTTCTATCTGATGCAGACACACAAAGACTGAAGACAACCACCCACAAAACCCAACACAAAACAGGCTACCTAAATACGGTTCCCAATCAGGGACAACGATTGACAGCTGCCTCTGATTATATCAGGCCAAACACAGAAATAGAAAAACATAGAAATACAAACATAGACTGCCCACCCCAACTCACGCCCTGACCATACTAAATAAAGACAAAACAAAGGAAATAAAGGTCAGAACGTGACAGTACCGATAAACCCCTGTATATAGTCTCCGGTAAACCCCTGTATATAGTCTCGCTATTGTTATTTTATTGCTGCTCTTTAATTCTTTGTTACTTTTATTTCTTATTCTTATCCGTATTTTTTTCAACTGCATTTTTGGTTAGGGGCTCGTGAGTAAGCATTTCACTGTAAGGTGTTGTATTCTGCGCATGTGACTAATAAAATTTGATTTGATAGGCCCCAGACATAACCCATTGAGACACAGCTTTTGGTAACACAACCTTAACTTGCCCTTATGTCACATGGGATGACGCTGGAGAGACGAAGCAAGTACGGGGAGTCAAACATTTAATATAGAACAGACATGGAACGAGACAGGAACAGCTTCAGCAAACGAGTAACACAAACAAAAAACAATTAATGCAGCAGCAGGGAACAGAGCAAGGGAACTGACAAATATAGGGGAGGAAATAAACAGGTGATGACTGAGTCCAGGTGAGTCCAATATCACTGATGCGCGTGACGAGGGAGGGCAGGTGTGCGTAATAGATGTCAGGAGTGCGTGATGCAGGGCAGCCTGCCGCCCTCAAGCGCCAGGGGGGATAAGCGGGAGCAGACGTGACACCTTAAAACCACATTCTCTTCAGCCTAGAGAGACCTGCTCGCTATACCTTGCTCCACTTCTGTATTAACCTATGCCACGGAACACTAACTAACATGTAATTACTTAGCAGAGAGCCCCACACTCACCAGTACCTTGTGTATGGTTGTTATGCTTAATTTTATTGGGGGCTGAAAGAGCATGGCCTTTCTGTGGGTGACAGCTATTAACAAACAACATGGTCAAAATAATATATTTTCTGACCTTGGCAGGTCTACCAATAGCCCAACTATTTAATCATCAATGTACCATGCCATCCGAGTGTAAAAACAAAACAAAAAAAGTATTAGGGACTTTTGGAAGCCCTTTTGGGCAATGCAGCCCCTGATTGTGAGCCCCCTTTCTAAAAATGCAATTATCCAAAACATTCTTAGTGTGTCAAATTTATTAATCTACCGATGAAGAAATGTTACCCAATCTGTAAGTAGAACGTGAGAATCGCTAAACATTGAATCCTTCCGGATGGAGCAGGAGGGAGTCTGATGATGCCTCATTTTGTTTCGACAAATCCTGCAAAGAAACATGCACATTTAACTCAGACACAGGTGTGTGTTTTAGAGACGAAATGGAAAGTAGGCTAAGTCATTCTTATTCCATTCAATTCCATTCTACTATGATAATCAATATACTTTTTCAGTAGCAGCAGGAATACATCCACATTGATGTAATTAATGTGAACAAAAGCTTTCCAAACATACATGAAACATCTTGAGTGGTAGGCTGCAGGCCAAAGGTAGACTAAAAGGGTGTGCATCTCCTAAGCTCTTCACTTGCTTTACACGAGCTCACAGTCCTAAGTGTCCAGAGTTGGAATGTAGCCTGGACACAGAGGAGCACGAGCCCTTGTAGAAAGACTGGAAATCAAATTTCTCGGGCAGCACCGACACAATTATGACACTGGGCACTGGAATGGTTAGATTCTTCTATTCAATGCATGTTCATAGCAAAATTACAAAAAAATGTGTGAGTCAATGTCAGCCCGGTTAGCTTGGCCTGGCAGTGTATACGCCTAAAACCTATGAGACTAGCTAACTAGGCTACATACCAACTCAAGATTAAAGTTAGATTCGCTGGACATTTACATATTCAAACAGTTCTTACAGTACAGTATTCCTAATTTCTAGGCCAATCAATAACAGTTGTAACGTTAATTTACCATACGTATGCCGGATAATTTTCTGCTTGTGGCCATAGACACCTCACAGATTTCTTGAGAAGGCCTTTCTTCTGGATGTATTTGATAACCTTCTTTTTTGTTTTTCTGATGTTTTTTGCAGACAATATATCACTAAGCACACAAGCCATTTTCAATTCAAAATCCTTGGGTCAGTTAAAACAGTATTGGATTTGGGCTCGCACTTTAAGAGTTTAAATTTGTATGCATTTGTCGTAACGTTACTCAGTGAATGAAAAAACGTTCACTAGTTCACATGTTGTTGAAAAACATTGAGTACAAAAGTGCAGTGACAGTCAGCGTTGACCGAGGAGAACCAATGTAAATAAGTAGTAAGATATTAATGTAGTTAACATTTAGAATTTAATTTGTCTTCATAATCGGTGGATTTCATGTGACACCTCAGTCCAAATGAGGCGCCTTTTTTAGGATCATCTCGTTCTATGTCCCAGCCTGTCATTCACAACATGCGCCTTCTTCACCACACTGTCTCGTCGATGTGGATAGGGGGGTGCTCCCTCTGCTGTTTCCTGAAGTCCACAATCATCTCTTTTGTTTTGTTGACGTTGAGTGAGAGGTTGTTTTCCTGACACCACACTCCGAGTGCCCTCACCTCCTCCCTATAGGCTGTATCGTTGTTGTTGGTGATCAAGCCTACTACTGTTGTGTCGTCTGCAAACTTGATGATCGAGTTGGAGGCGTGCATGGCCACGTAGTCATGGGTGAACAGGGAGTACAGGAGGGGGCTGAGCACGCACCCTTGTGGGCCCCAAGTGTTGATTATCAGCAGAAAGTTGAAATTCACCACCTGGGGCGGCCCGTCAGATAGTCCAGGACCCTATTGCACAGGGCGGGGTTGAGGCCCAGGGCCTCAAACTTAATGATGAGCTTGGAGGGCACTATGGTGTTGAATGCTGCGCTGTAGTCAATGAACAGCATTCTTACGTAGGTATTCCTCTTGTCCAGATGGGATAGGGCAGTGTGCAGTGTGATGGCGATTGCATCATCTGTGGACCTATTGGGGCGGTATGCAAATTGCAGTGGGTCTAGGGTCACAGGTAAGGTGGAGGTGATATGATACTTGACTAGTCTCTCAAAGCACTTCATGATAACAGAAGTGAGAGCTACATTTAGTTCAGTTAGCTTTGCCTTCTTGGGTACAGGAACAATGGTGGCCACCTTGAAGCATGTGGGGACAGCAGACTGGATTGAAAGTTAATTACATTATTTGAAAGAATAAAGCCATATCCATCTCTGTAATCAATGATCATTTCTAAATATATGACTTGCCCAATCATGTCTAAGCAATGATTACTTCCAGGGAGGATGGAATTGAGCTATAATGCATAACTACAGTGGGCTGCAGGCATAATCGACATAAGCAGTAGCTTGGGGGCCACTGACCATTATTGTAATTATTATTCATTTTTTAAGAACTGTCACTTACTGTTGTGTTAGAATAGTAAAACACACAAGGTGATATTTTGAGATTTGGTCGTGCATCAGCAGTTGGTTAGCAATAAAAGTTTGCTACATACATGTTATCGCAGGTGCAGCAACACATTTTTTTCTAGCTCCAACAATGCAGTAATAACTAACAATACAAATCACACAATCCTAAAAATGTATATTATAAATATCAGAACAAGTTGTATCAGTCACTGAGTCACAATTAGCCATGTCAGCTACAAAAATGTAGATTGGTAAATTGGTAAGTTAGCCTAGTCAGTTATCTAAACTTTTAGTAATAATGTCCCGATACCAACCGGGCACGCAGGGCATGTGCCCAATGATTTTGTTATTCACTCTCACTCAGATATGGTTAACTGCATACATCTTGGCACAATGTGTATAATTGCAGCAAATTCCCTGTAATACTGCACCTTTTCTCTGCTCCATGACAAAATGAGTTTAATTGCATGAAATGTATTCTAAAATTGCTAAACTTCTCTCTGCCCAATGGCAAAATTTCCACAATTGAAATGTAAATAATTTAACAATTTCAATATCTCTCTGCCGTCAAGAGGAGGGCACTAAAATGTTTTGCCAGCGAGATGTGGGGCCCCCCAACCTAATATCGGTTCGGGCCCCCAAAAGGCATGTTAAGATCCAAATGAACAACATAACATGGACAGAGGGGGACCTGGGACTTCATCCACAAATCATCTCAGAGTCAGGTTTGATCTAGGATCTGTCTATAATCTTATTATTGTTGTAAACGGCAAAACTAATCCGAGAGGAATACTCCTACTCTGAGACACTTGATACGTAAGGCCCCAAGTTTGATTGAATTTTGACACTTGGTCACTGGGGTTGAGTGGGGTCATATGGGTAGCAAACTTCATGCTAATGAATTTATCTGGAGTAGGAGTAATGAGTTATTGCTGATGTGGACGAGGCAGAGGCTCAAGTGTTTCCACTGTACGAGATATCTGTTGAATGGTTACAGACAGTATACAAGTCAAAGTCTATTATATGTAAATAACACGATTGGGTTGTGCAGCTGACAATAGTGGCTCGCTCAGTCTTTACATACTTTCCTCCTTTCTTCCTCCCTAGAAGTAATCACTGATTAGAAATGATTAAACAGGTTAAAGCCATGTAGTGGAGACCTTGGTTTCACCTGCCCAATCCTGTCTAAGCAGCGATTACTTCAAGGAGGGAGGAAGGAGTTGCGCAGTAATTTGTACCAAACATTTCAGTTCTCCCGAAGTGCCCCCTTCCAATTCTCTGCATGAACAGGAAATATGGTGGTAACTCCTTTTAGTCCATGCATACGCCAATCTAATGCTTTTACGTTTATGGCAAATAGTGAATGATATTATGTGCGCCCTTCAGGAGAAGTGAGTGTTTGACGTCATTACACTGAATTGAAATAATGATCATCATAAGTGATTTCTTACAGACATTCGACCAAATCTTAAAATATATGCAGGCCACTATATCGACATAACCTGAAATGCCGCTCAGCAAGGAAGAAGCCACTGCTCCAAAACCACCATAAAAAAGCCAGACTACGGTTTGCAACTGCACATGGGGACAAAGATTGTACTTTTTGGAGAAATGTCCTCTGGTCTGATGAAACAAAAATAGAACTGTTTGGCCATAATGACCATTATGTTTGGAGGAAAAAGGGGGACGCTTGCAAGCCGAAGAACACCATCCCAACCGTGAAGCACGGGAGTGGCAGCATCATGTTGTGGGGGTGCTTTGCTGCAGGAGGGCCTGGTGCACTTCACAAAATAGAAAGGCATCATGATGAGGGAAATTGTGGATATATTGAAGCAACATCTCAAGACATCAGTCAGGAAGTTATAGCTTGGTCGCAAATGGGTCTTCCAAATGGAAAATGACCCCAAGCATACTTCCAAAGTTGTGGCAAAATGGCTTAAGGACAACAAAGTCAAGGTATTGAAGTGACCATCACAAAGCCCTGACCTCAATCCCATAGAACATTTGTGGGCAGAACTGACAAAGCGCTGTCTCTTATACACATCTAGATGTGTATAAGAGACAGCTAATTGAGTGTATGTAAACTTCTGACCCACTGGGAATGTGATGAAAGAAATAAAAGCTGAAATAAATCATTCTCTCTACTATTATTCTGACATTTCACATTCTTAAAATAAAGTGGTGATCCTAACTGGCCTGACACAGGGAATGTTTACTAGGATTAAATGTCAGGAATTGTGAAGAACGGAGTTTAAATGTATTTGGCTAAGGTGTATGTAAACTTCCGACTTCAACTGTATATATATATATTATAATGTGCAAGCTATCAGAGGGGGTGGTTCCCAGTCCCCCGCTAATTAGTGAACGCTCACACATTAAAGGATTGATCACTGACCTCAGCAGCGATACAAACCCTAACTATGCCATTAGTGGAAAGACAGCAGAAATTGTGAAAAACGCTCTCCAAAATCAACCATCGGGCGCATGCATTGTAAAGGTTCTCTCCACTTTAGCCCTTATGTATCGCCATCAAAGATTGGCATTGGTCCAGAAACGCAGTGCTCAGCAGAAGCACGTGCAAGACATGGCTGATATGAAGGGACAGGTGGAGAGAACCAAGCAACTATTGACAAAAAAAGGAAATGTAAACAGTCTGCTAGCCAAGGACCTGCGTTTGAAAATTGAACAATTAAAAGTAATTTCAAATAATAATGATTATAATTTTTTTTACATTTATTTAACTAGGCAAGTCAGTTAAAGAACAAATTATTTAACTAGGCAAGTCAGTTAAAGAACAAATTCTTATTTTAAATGATGGCCTAGGAACAGTGGGTTAACTGCCTTGTTCAGATTTTTACCTTGTCAGCTCGGGGATTCGATCTCGGTTACTAGTCCAACGCTCTACCTACTAGGCTACCTGCCACCCCTATGACAATGAATGAGCACAAACTCTTCAACAAAATTGTTTTCCACAGGAACAACTCAATTTAGCCAAAACTAAATACGATGAAACTAAATAAATCTGTCGAGTTATCTACAAACAGGAACGTGCATTTTGATAACATGCAGGCAGTTCTGATGAATGTTACTCAAAGCAATAATGTTCTAGTCCAAATGCTGCAAACCAAAGACGATCAGTTAGTGAACACAATGACTAAGTAGGATGACAAATCAGCAGAGCAGAACTCATTGAAGTCGCTGACCTAATGAATGATGAGAGAACTCAGGTGATGAAGATGGAAATTTAGATTTCTAAACAAGCGGAGGAAATCTCATCACTGAATCTCTCGCTCCGTACTCAAGACCTCTAGCTGCAAACCATGACAGATAAGTATGAGGCTGAACGGAGCAAGTGCTACACTCACGTGTCTAAAATCAGTACTCTAAGCGCTCAAGTGGACTCCGCTATGCAGCAGAATACCACCCTAAGTACCATCTGGAGGAATTCCAGAACGTTCATGCGCTACAGCAAGACTACCCAACCAAGCCATCGGAGCTTGGTTCTCAAAAAAGTGAAGACGATAGAAGGTTTCAGACTTTGCCTTCCTCGTGTCCCTCAGTCTTCTCCTCTTGGCCATTCGGCACAGACTAATGTGGCGCCTCTTCGCCAACAAAGCCAAAGCTTGGCTTCTCCTCTTGGCCTTTTGGCTCCAATTTCCCCACAGGATGAAGCCAACCCTCTCTGCACGCTTGGCACAGAACGCCTTGTCAAAAACTTCCCCACCTTTGACCCCGTTTCAGGTCAGCCAAACGATACTGAGACGTTCCTACCTGACATAGAGAACACCTTGGATGGCTATCCGAAGAGGTACGGGTACTGACAGGCTTCACCTGTTGAAATGATTGTCGAATAGACACTGCTGTCTCCTGAAGTCCACAATCATCTCCTTTGTTTTGTTGACATTGAGTGTGAGGTTATTTTCCTGACACCACACTCCGAGGGCCCTCACCTCCTCCCTGTAGGCCGTCTCATCGTTGTTGGTAATCAAGCCTACCACTGTAGTGTCGTCCGCAAACTTGATGATTGAGTTGGAGGCGTGCATGGCCACGCAGTCGTGGGTTAACCAGGAGTACAGAGAGGGCTCAGAACGCACCCTCTGTGGGGCCCCAGTGTTGAGGATCAGCGGGGTGGAGATGTTGTTACCTACCCTCACCACCTGGGCGGCCCGTCAGGAAGTCCAGGACCCAGTTGCACAGGGCGGGGTCGAGACCCAGGGTCTCGAGCTTGATGACGAGTTTGAAAGTACTATGGTGTTAAATGCTGAGCTGTAGTCGATGAACAGCATTCTCACATAGGTATCCTCTTGTCCAGATGGGGTGGGCAGTGTGCAGTGTGGTTGCGATTGCGTCGTCTGTGGACCTATTGGGTCGGTAAGCAAATTGGAGTGGGTCTAGGGTGTCAGGTAGGGTGGAGGTGATATGGTCCTTGACTAGTCTCTCAAAGCACTTCATGATGACGAAGTGAGTGCTACGGGCGCGTAGTCGTTTAGCTCAGTTACCTTAGCTTTCTTGGGAACAGGAACAATGGTGGCCCAATGATCACACCACGTCACGTTGATCATAAGGCATACACCCCCGCCCCTCTTCTTACCAGAAAAATGTTTGTTTCTGTCGGCGCGATGCGTGAAGAAACCAGCTGGCTGCACCGACTCCGTTAGCGTCTCTCGAGTGAGCCATGTTTCGTGAAGCAAAGAACGTTACAACCCTGATGTCTCTCTGCGAATGTTACCCTTGCTCGGATTTCATCAACCTTATTGTCAAGAGACTGGACATTGGCGAGTAGTATGCTAGGGAGTGGAGCGCGATGTGCCCGTCTCTGAAGCCTGACCAGGAGACCGCTTCGGTTGCCCCTTTTACGGCGTCGTTGTTTAGGGTCACCGGCTGGGATCAGATCCATTGTATTGGGTGGAAGGCAAAACACAGGATCCGCTTCGGGAGAGTCATATTCCTGGTTGTAACGATGGTGAGTTGACGTTGCTCTTATATTCAGTAGTTCCTCCCGACTGTATGTCATGAAACCTAAGATTACCTGGGGTACCAATGTAAGGAATAACACATAAAACAACAAAATACTGCATAGTTTCCTAGGAACGCGAAGCGAGGCGGCCATCTCGGTCGGCGCCGGAAGTTACTATCATAGGGTTCGTTCAGCTTACTTTGGCCTACTCTATGAAACAGGAATGGAAGAGCTGTTACATTTCAAACAGATGTTTCTGTCGAACATGTATCCCACCTTCATTACCTACTTGGGCCCTACTGCCCACGTTGGCTTGCATGTCGTACAACTCAGAGAGCTTGCAAGCACAGCTTTTGAGGCATCAAAAGCATACAACGCTAAGAGCCCTGACATCTCGGTTTTGAAGTTTAACCAGGAGCACTCACTCCAGTTAGAGGGTGCATTATCAGGTATCTACCATGAAACCACAATACCAATACCCACCTCGGTCGAAATAACTCTAAAGTACATCGCCATTGAAACAACTACTGCTGCAATCGATCTGATCGCTACGTTCATACACCCAACACACACAAAGTGTCAAAGCACAAGGGTAACAATAAGTTCAAGGACGATCAAAACGTAGACCAATGATCTCTAGAAGTTCTACTACATGAAGAACTAAAGCGAGAAAAATTTTAGAAAAGGAAAAAAGTTAAGTCACAAGGACTAGACGGGGAATTGCCGAACAACAGGTCCGCAGGAATTAATACCCTAGAGCTATACAGACTAAGTGCTAACATGCAACATAGACATAGACAATTACCCACAATAGCCTAATGCCTATGGCTGCCTTAAATATGGCTCCCAATCAGAGACAACAATAATCAGCTGTCTCTGATTGAGAACCAAACCAGGCAACCATAGACTTTCCTAAACCTCTATACAGAAACACCCACCACCAAAGGACCAAGCGGAGTGGAAAAGGGCAGCAACAGCAGCAGCAGCAGCGGCCAAAAACCCAGGACTCCTGGACTTGGGAAGAGATCCTGGACGGCAAAGGACCCTGGGCTCAGCCAGGGGAATATCACCGTCCCAAGGCGGAGTTGGAGGCAGCGAAGGCAGAGAGGCGCTGGTATGAGGAGGCAGCGCGGCGACGCGGTWGGGAGCCCGAGAGTCAGACCCAAAAAATTATTGGGGGGGGGAACACGCGGAGCGTGGCAAAGCCGGGTAGGAGACCTGAGCCAACTCCCCGTGCTTACCGTGGAGTGAGAGGGCGTCGTACTGGTCAGACACCGTGTTATGCGGTGGAGCGCACAGTGTCCCCAGTACGCGTGCTTAGCCCAGTGCGGGCTATTCCACCTCGCCGCACTGGTAGGGCTAGGTTGGGCATCGAGCCGGGTGTCATGAAGCCGGCCCAACGCATCTGGCCTCCAGTGCGTCTCCTCGGGCCGGCGTACATGGCACCAGCCTTACAAATGGTGTCCCCGGTTCGCCAGCATAGCCCAGTGCGGGCTATTCCACCTCGCCGCACTGGCAGGGCTACGGGGACCATTCAACCTGGTAAGGTTGGGCAGGCTCGGTGCTCAAGAGCGCGTGTCCTCCTTCACGGTCCGGTTTTTCCGGTGCCACCTCCACGTACCAGTCCTCCGGTGGCAGCCCCCCGCACCAGGCTGTCTCTCCGTCTTCTCTCTCCAGTTGCTCCCACCTGTCCAGCGCTGTCTGAACTGCCTGCCTGCCCAGCGCTGTCTGAACTGCCTGCCTGCCCAGCGCTGTCTGAACTGCCTGCCTGAGCCTGCCTGCCTGCCTCAGCGCTGTGCCGTCAGAGCTGCCCGTCTGTCCCGAGCCGTCAGAGCTGCCCGTCTGTCCCGAGCCATCAGAGCTGTCCGTCTGTGTCCCGTCCGCCGGACAGGAGCAGCCAGTGCCGTCCGCCGGACAGGAGCAGCCAGTGCCGTCCGCCGGACAGGAGCAGCCAGTGCCAGCTAGCCAGGATCCGCCAGTGCCGGCCGGCCAGGATCCGCCAGAGCCGGCCAGCCAGGATCCGCCAGAGCCAGCCAGCCAGGATCCGCCCCTCAGTCCGGTGCTGCCCCTCAGTCCGGTGCTGCCCTTTGGTATAGTGGGATTGACATGGAGGGTGGTTGTTAGGAGGAGGCCACGGGGGCGAGTAAGGAGGCGGACAAAGACATTGTTAAGGTGGGGTCCACGTCCCGCGCCAGAGCCGCCACCGCGGACAGACGCCCACCAAGACCCTCCCCTAGAGATTTAGGGGGTGCGCCCGGAGTTCGCACCTTGAGGGGGGGGGGTTATGTCACGTTCCTGACCTGTTTTCTCTTGTTTTGTATTTATTTAGTATGGCCAGGGCGTGAGTTGGGTGGGTTGTCTATGTGTTGTTTTCTATGTTGGGGTTTTGTGCGTTCGGCCTGGTATGATTCTCAATCAGAGGCAGCTGTCAATCGTTGTCCCTGATTGAGAATCATACTTAGGCAGCCGGGGTTCACGTGTGGTTTTGTGGGTGTTTGTCTTTCGTGTCTTCGTGCCACACGGGACTGTTTTCGGTTGGATTCTATTTGTTAGTTTGTTTCATTGTAGTGTTCAGTTAATTTTATAATAAATTATGGACACTTTCCACTCTGCGTCTTGGTCCGATCCCTACACCTCCTTTTCAGATGAAGAGGAGGAAATCTGCCGTTACAGGTTCCCTGCTTCAGCATTAATTGTAGTTTATCATTGTTTACCCATGTGCTGATGCTGTTCCTGTTTTGTTACCTGTCTGTTCCTGAATAAATGTTGACTCTTGTACCTGCTTCTCATCTCCGGCGTCGGTCCTTACAGAGACTCATGCTGAAACTACACTTCCAGGACATGTCACTTGTTCCCCACTTGTTCCCACTGATGGATTGGAAAACCAACCACGTATGGTCACAGTGCCTTCTCCACTGACCACACTGTTTTCCCCTAACGCTAGCTGCAATGCAGTCATCCACGAGGGGTATCTGTCGAAAGCACCCCTTGTGAAAAATACTAAATTCTTCTAAATTCTACAGGGACTTCAGGTTACGAAAAAAAAAAGTATGGGAACTGTGTAAAATATCTGAACATTTTGAAGTGGATATGAAAACAAACGTACTCAACTACATGCTTGCTTACACATACGGACTTATACATACACACGCACACCTGATCTCGCTTTCTTCTCTCACTCTCTTTCTCTCTCTTCTCTTCTCTTCTCTTCTCTCCCTCTCTCTCTATTGTTGAGAACTGTTTTATAATTTAATGTGTTTATTGTTTGTCTATCTTTTTTATGTATTTGTCTAGAAGTGTATATATGTTTACAACAAGCAAGGGGAAGATATCAAAATAGGGGCATTGGGGAATAATAACATATTGTACGGAATACTTTTGTACTGTAGTGAAGCCGTTTCTAGAGTAATGCAAGGTCTCTTTCATGATCATGTGAAACGTCAATTGCTATGGAAATGCTGGGATGTGTTTTTCAATTATGATGCAACTATGATGGTGATACGATATGGATTACAGTTACGAATATTAAGGCTATACGCACTACATGTTACACACATAGACACTCAAACACGCAAATTGGCAGAGTTATTATTTATTTGGACATCACACATTATAGTCTTACTCTTATACAGACACCATACACACTCTCATTATATCATACACATCAACCTACTCAGATTTGTTACACACATAATTTGTCTCAATTTTCTAACATCTGTGGCATTGGCTCACAGGCAAACAGGCAAGGGAATAAAAAAAAATATTGCTAGAACCTATTTCTTGAATTCTAAATATCACACATTTGAAAGCTCTAGTTTTGACTTTCATAATACCTCTGATGGCACTAATGAAGGTCAATTTTGACTGAGAATAGTATCTGGTTATGGTAAGGGGTGAAATAAGTATAGCTAGTTATAATTGTAACGGTTTGGCAGATTATAAAAAAATAAGATCAGTCTTTACATGGCTAAAAGAAAAGGAATATAACATATACTGATTACAGGAAACTCACTCTACATCCTTAGATGAAGTTGCGTGGAAAAAGGAATGGGGTGGTGAAATAATTTTCTGTCATGGACAAAGGAACTCAAAGGGTGTGATGATATTAAATAACAAAAATGTATATCTGAAGGTGCAAATAATCAGGAATGATTCGCAAGGAAGGTGGATCCTTTTGAATATGAAAGTGGACAAAAAATAGATTTGGCTCATTAATCTATATGGCCCAAATCAGGGTGATCCACACTTCTTCGAAAACATTTATACCAATGTATTGAACTTACAGGCAACAAATGATCTAATCATTATGGTAGAAGACTATAACACAGTGTTAATAAGTACCTCAATGGACCGTAAAGGTAATCACTCTACAAACTATCATCACCGTGCCCTTAAGGGTTCGAGCAAAATACCAGCCTTCATAAAGTGGAAAATTTACTCTGAGGCCTTTGACTCTACAACTACAGTACTCACCAGTTTCTCCACAGAGGTCCATAGGTATCCCTGTAGACTGCCCGAAGCTGGTGCCTTACAGCTGTATACTTATCATGTACAGTCGTGGCCAAAAGTTTTGAGAATGACACACATATTCATTTTCACAAAGTCTGCTGCCTCAGTTTGTATTATGGCAATTTGCATATACTCCAGAATGTTATGAAGAGTGATCAGATGAATTGCAATTAATTGCAAAGTCCCTCTTTGCCATGAAAATGAACTGAATCGCCCAAAAAACATTTCCACTGCATTTCAGCCCTGCCACAAAAGGACCAGCTGACATCATATCAGTGATTCTCTCGTTAACACAGGTCTGAGTGTTGACGAGGACAAGGCTGGAGATCACTTTGTCATGCTGATTGAGTTTGAATAACAGACTGGAAGCTTCAAAAGGAGGGAGGTGCTTGGAATCATTGTTCTTCCTCTGTCAATCATGGTTACCTGCAAGTAAACACGTGCCGTCATCATTGCTTTGCACAAAAATGGCTTCACAGGCAAGGATATTGTTGCCAGTAAGATTGCGCCTAAATCAACCATTTATCGGATCATCAAGAGCTTCAAGGAGAGCAGTTCAATTGTTGTGAAGAAGGCTTCAGGGCGCACAAGAAGGTCCAGCAAGTGCCAGGACCATCAACTAAAGTTGATTCAGCTGCGGGATCGGGGCACTACCAGTACAGAGCTTGCTCAGGAATGGCAGCAGGCAGGTGTGAGTGCATCTGCACGCACAGTGAGGCGAAGACTTTTGGAGGATGGCCTGGTGTCAAGAAGGGCAGGAAAGAAGCCACTTCTCTCCAGGGAAAAACATCAGGGACAGACTGATAGTCTGCAAAAGGTACAGGGATTGGACTGCTGAGGACTGGGGTAAAGTCATTTTCTCTGATGGATCCCCTTTCCGATTGTTTGGGGCATCCAGAAAAAAGCTTGTCCGGAGAAGACAAGGTGAGCGCTACCATCAGTCCTGTGTCATGCCAACAGTAAAGCATCCTGAGGCCATTCATTTGTGGGGTTGCTTCTCAGCCAAGGGAGTAGGCTCACTCACAATTTTGCCTAAGAACACAGCCATGAATAAAGAATGGTACCAACACATCCTCCGAGAGCAACTTCTCCCAACCATCCAGGAACAGTTTGGTGACAAACAATGCCTTTTCCAGCATGATGGAGCACCTTGCCATAAGGCAAAAGTGATAACTCAGTGGCTCGGGGAACAAAAAATCAATATTTTGGGTCCATGGCCAGGAAACTCCCCCGACCTTAATCCCATTGAGAACGTGTGGTCAATCCTCAAGAGACGGGTGGACAAACAAAAACCCACAAATTCTGACAAACTCCAAGCATTGATTATGCAAGAAGGGGCTGACATCAGTCAGGATGTGGCCCAGAAGTTAATTGACAGCATGCCAGGGCGGATTGCAGAGGTCTTGAAAAAGAAGGGTCAACACTGCAAATATTGACTCTTTGCATCAACTTCATGTAATTGTCAATAAAAGCCTTTGACACTTATGAATGGCTTGTAATTATACTTCAGTATTCCATAGTAACATCTGATAAAAATATCTAAAGACACTGAAGCAGCAAACCTTGTGGAAATTCATATTTGTGTCATTCTCAAAACTTTTTGCCACGACTGTAGTTATCAATTTAGGATAGTCCATTAGGCAACACACCACAAATTATTAACTCATCGTAATAATTAAACATAGTTCATCGATTTTATAAAATAATCGTGATCACATTAATGATAGCCAAAGCCACGACAGGGGCTAGTTCCCATCAAATAGTGAGAATGAAGTGACACCTTGTAAAGAATGTCCTTTTAATGGAGTTGTGATGACATATATAGTGGAGTAACAATACAAACTCTCTGCAAAAGGCTACTTTCACCTGGGGGCATGATTGTAGACCATTCAGAGGTGTTCCTAATCCCGGTCCCCATGAAGAAACCCACGGGGAAAGATGAATGAGTAGCAGTAGTGTTGGTTATGGTGGTGAATTCCCAAAGGAGAGGTTGTGAGTTAAAATCCTTGCAAGAGCATGCCAACTTGCTTTTGTTGCCATGACAGAACACTGTTGAGGTGGGGTTCCGGGAGGACAGACAGCAAGGGAAATTGGACTATAAAATGTTAGGTTATAGAAACGTTTATTGAGTAAGAGTGCTAATCTACAATCAAGTTCAACCCTGTCCATATAATCTTACTCCAGAGACAACTGATTCAGTATAATCTAGGCAAAGCAGATTGTAGAACAGTACTCCTCTGTACGCATTCATGAAATGTCTCAGGCTAAGAATGCTGAACTGGAATCAGTTACCGCCTCGTCAAAGGAATGTTATTCATTATACTCAGAAAAGCTAAACAGATCATAGTTCAGCACTCCTACTTCAAACCACCAAGTGAATGTTGGGTCTGGGGTGCTAAACGTCTTGAACACTGGTTGAAAAAGTACCCAAATATCATACTTGAGTAAAAGTAAAGATGCCTTAAAGAAAATGACTCACGTAAAAGTGAGTCACCCAGTAAAGTACTACATGAGCAAAAGTTTATTTTTTTAATGGTTTTAAATATACTAAAGTATCAAAAGTAAACGTCATTGCTAAAATATACTTAAGTATCAGTGGTAAAATTATAAATGATGACATTCCTTATATTAAGCAAACCAGACAGCACGATTTTCTTGTTTTTTTATTTAATAAATAGCCATGGGAACACTCCAACACTCAGACATAATTTACAAACGAAGTATGTGTTTAGTGAGTACGCAAGATCAGAGGCAGTAGGGATGACCAGGGATGTTTTCTTGATAAGTGTGTGAATTGGACCATTTTCCTATCTGGCTAAGCATTTGAAATGTAACAAGTACTTTTGAGTGTCAGGGAAATTGTATGGAGTAAAAAATACATTATTTTCTTTCGAAATCTAGTGAAGTAAAAGTAAAGTTGTAAATGTATGTATGTATGTATGTATGTATGTATGTATGTATGTATGTATGTATGTATGTATGTATGTATGTATGTATGTATGTATGTATGTATGTATGTATGTATGTATGTATGTATGTATGTATGTATGTACAGTTGAAGTTGGAAGTTTACATACACTTAGGTTTTAGTCATTAAAACTTGTTTTTCAACCACTCCACAAATGTCTTGTTAACAAACTAAAGTTTTGGCAAGTCGGTTAGGACATCTACTTTGTGCATGACACAAGTAATTTTTCCAACAATTGATAATAGACAGATTACTTCACTTATAATTCACTGTATCACAATTCCAGTGGGTCAGAAGATTACATACACTGAGTAGACTGCCTTTAAACAGCTTGGAAAAATCCAGAAAAGGATGTCATGGCTTTAAAAGCTTCTGGTAGGCTACTTGACATAATTTGAGTCAATTGGAGGTGTACCTGTGGATGTATTTCAAGGCCTACCTTCAAACTCAGTGTCTCTTTGCTTGACATCATGGGAAAATCAAAAGAAATCAGCCAAGACCTCAGAAAACTGTGGCGAACTGCAATAGCATCGAATAGTCCCCGCGATATGCAACTGTTCAGGGAAGTCAGGAACCAATACACGCAGTCAGTCAGGAAAGCAAAGGCCAGCTTTTTCAAGCAGAAATTTGCATCCTGTAGCTCTAACTCCAAAAAGTTCTGTGACACTGTAAAGTCCATGGAGAACAAGAGCACCTCCTCCCAGCTGCCCACTGCACTGAGGCTAGGTAACACGGTCACCACCGATAAATCCGTGATAATCGAAGACTTCAACAAGCATTTCTCAACGGCTGGCCATGCCTTCCTCCTGGCTACTCCAACCCTGGCCAACAGCTCCGCCCCCCCCGCTGCTACTCGCCCAAACCTCCCCAGCTTCTCCTTTACCCAAATCCAGATAGCAGATGTTCTGAAAGAGCTGCAAAACCTGGACCCATACAAATCAGCTGGGCTTGACAATCTGGACCCTCTATTTCTGAAACTGTCCGCCGCCATTGTCGCACCCCCTATCTCCAGCCTGTTCAACCTCTCCTTCGTATCATCTGAGATCCCCAAGGATTGGAAAGCTGCCACGGTCATCCCCCTCTTCAAAATGGGAGACACCCCTGGACCCAAAACTGTTACAGACCTATATCCATCCTGCCCTGCCTATTCTAAGGTCTTCGGAAAGCCAAGCCAACAAACAGATCACTGACCATTTCGAATCCCACCGTACCTTTCTCCGCTGTGCAATCCGCGTTTCCGAGCGGTCCACGGTTGCACCTCAGCCGCGCTCAAGGTACTAAACGATATCATAAGCCTCGCATCGATAAAGACAGTACTGTGCAGCGTCTTCATCACCTGGCCAAGGCTTTCGACTCTGTCAATCACCATATTCTTATCGGCAGACTCAGTAGCCCTCGGTTTTTCTAATGACTGCCTTGCCTGGTTCACCACTACTTCGCAGACAGAGTTCAGTGGGTCAAATCGGAGGAGGCATGTTGTCGGTCCTCTTGGCAGTCTCTATGGGGGTACCACAGGTTCAATTCTCGGGCCGACTCTTTCTTCTGTATATATCAATGATGTTGCTCTTGCTGCGGGGAATTCCCTCGATCCACCTCTACGCAGACGACACCATTCTGTATTTACTTCTGGCCCTTCCTTGACACTGTCTATCTAACCTCCAAACGAGCTTCAATGCCATACAAACACTCCTTCCGTGGCTCCAACTGCCTTAAACGCTAGTAAAACCAAATGCATGCTTTCAAACCGGTCGCTGCCTGCACCCGCACGCCCGACTAGCACCACCCACCTGGATGGTTCCGACTAGATATGTGGACATCTATAAGTACCTAGGTGTCTGGTTAGACTGCAAACTCTCCTTCCAGACTCATATCAAACATCTCCAATCCAAAATCAAATCGAGAGTCGGCTTTCTATTTCGCCAACAAAAGCCTCCTTCACTCACGCCGCCAAACTTACCCTAGTAAAACTGACTATCCTACCGATCCTCGACTTCGGCGATTCATCTACAAAATAGCTTCCAATACTTACTAACTCAGGCAAACTGATGCAGTTTATTCACAGTGCCATCCGTTTTGTTACTAAAGCACCTTATACTCACCACCACTGCGACCTGTATGCTCTAGTCGGCTGGCCCTCGCTGCATGTTCGTCGTCAGACCCACTGGCTCCAGGTCATCTACAAGGCTATGCTAGGTAAAGCGCCGCCTTATCTCAGTTCACTGGTCACGATGGGCAAACACCCACCCGTAGTACGCGCTCCAGCAGGTGTATCTCACTGATCATCCCTAAAGCCAAAACCTAATTTGGCCGCCTTTCCTTCCAGTTCTCTGCTGCCTGCGACTGGAACGAATTGCAAAAATCTCTGAAGTTGGAGACTTTTATCTCCCTCAACAACTTTAAACATCTGCTATCTGAGCAGCTAACCGATCGCTGCAGCTGTACATAGTCCATCGGTATATAGCCCACCCAATTTACCTACCTCATCCCCATACTGTTTTCATTTATTTACTTTGCTGCTCTTTTGCACACCAGTATCTCTATTTGCACATGATCATCTGATGATTTATCACCCAAGTGTTAATCTGCTCAATTGTAATTATTCGCTCCTATGGCCTATTTATTGCCTACCTCCTCATGCCTTTTGCACACATTGTATATAGATTCTCTTTTTTTCTCTTTTTTTCCCCTACTATGTTATTGACTTGTTTATTGTTTACTCCATGTGTAACTCTGTGTTGTTGTCTGTTCACACTGCTATGCTTTATCTTGGCCAGGTCGCAGTTGCAAATGAGAACTTGTTCTCAACTAGCCTACCTGGTTAAATAAAGGTGAAATAAAATTAAACAAAAATACAATACAATAAAAACTTTTTTAGACCTATCAAAGTCTGGTTCAGCCTTGGGAGCAATTTCCAAAAGCCTGATGGTACCACGTTCATCTGTACAAACAATAGTACACAAGTATATACACCATGGGACCACCCAGCCGTCATACCGCTCAGGAAGGAGACGCATTCTGTCTCCAAGAAATGAACAAACTTTTGTGCGAAAAGTGCAAATCAATCCCAGAACAACAGCAAAGGACCTTGTGAAGATGCTGGAGGAAACAGGTAAAAAGGTATCTATATCCACAGTAAAATGAGCCCTATATCTCTCAGCAAGGAAGAAGCCACTGCTCCAAAACCGCCATAAAAAAGTTAAACTACAGTTTGCAACTGCACATGGGGACAAAGATCATACTTTTTGGAGAATTGTCCTCTGGTCTGATGAAACAAAAATATAACTGTTTGGCCATAATGACCATTGTTATGTTTGGAGGAAAAAGGGGGAGGCTTGCAAGCAGAAGGACACAATCCAGCATCATGTTGTGGGGGTGCTTCATAAAATAGATGGCATCACTAGGAAGGACAATTATGTGGATATATTGAAGCAACGTCTCAAGACATCAGTCAGGAAGTGAAAGCTTGGTCACAAATGGATCTTCCAAATGTACAACGACCCCAAGCATACTTCCAAAGTTGCGGCAGAATGGCTTAAGGACAACAAAATCAAAGTATTGGAGTGGCCATCACAAAGCCCTGACCTCAATCCTATAGAAAATTAGTGGGCATAACTGAAAAAGCGTGTGCGAGCAAGGACGCCTACAAACCTGACTCAGTTACACCAGCTCTGTCAGTGGGAATGGGCCAAAATTCCCCCAACTTATTGCAGGAAGCTTGTGGAAGGCTACCCGAAACGTTTGACCCAAGTTAAACAATTTAAAGGCAATGCTACCAAATACTAATTGAGTGTATGACCCACTGGGAATGTGATGAAAGAAATAAAAGCTGAAATAAATCCTTGTCTCTACTATTATTCTGACATTTCACATTCTTAAAATAAAGTGGTGATCCTAACTGACCTAAGACAGGGAACTTCTACTAGGATTAAATGTCAGGAATTGTGAAAAACTGAGTTTAAATGTATTTGGCTAAGGTGTATGTAAACTTCCGACTTCAACTGTATATATATACACTATGAAAGTATTTGATATTGTAAACCATGAAATGTAGATGAAATATTTGTGAAATGAAAAATACAGTATATAAACGGAATGTAGTGGAGTCCTTCAAAAAATGTGTTAAGTCATTTACACCACTGGACTTGAAAGGAACACCTCAATTACCTCGACTAACCGGTGCCCCCGCACATTGACACTGTACCGGTACCCCTGTATATAGCCTCGCTATTGTTAGTTACTGCTGCTCTTTAATTATTTGTTACTTTAATTTCTTATTTTTTACTTAACACATATTTTTCTTAAAACTGCATTGTTGGTTAAGGGCTTGTAAGTAAGCATTTCACTGTTGTATTCGGCGCATGTGACAAATTACATTGATACATGATACACATGAATACATGTTGTGAACCTGGTGTAACATTATTAACTGTGCTGACACCTGACACGTGACACCTTTTGCACATCAAGAGGAACTACACACACACACACAATAACCTTAAAATAGGATGCTTTACATACATTGCTCTTTTTTATTAGACACTATATGTCTAATATATATATAATATATTTCCAATTGTTACGTTCCCCAGTTTCTGTGTTGTGGTTTGTTAGGTGTGTGTTTCAGGATGGCTTCCTGAAATCCCCCCCAAGCAGCTGATTGGTTGACTCCATGGCTAATTGGAGAGCTGACCCCGCCCCCTCGTCAGGACGCAGCTGTCTCCAATTACCAATGCCTTCTATTGTGTGTTCTATTGCTCAGCAGAGAGATCATTGCAGAGAGAGGCTGAGGGCTGAGGGCTGAGGGCTGAGGGCGATATACTGTGTTGGTTGTTCTCAGAGGGATATGATTAGTGTGTCCTGTATTGGTTGAGTGAGAGAGCTGATTGGTTATGTCTGTTGTGTGTCAATAGGACACAGTGTTTTGATTATTGAAATTGTTTGTGTTATTCTGTTTCATTTGTTCCCAGGGGGAAGGGGAAGGCACCTAGGGAGTGCTTAGGCAAGAGGCCCGCGGGCATACATATACCTGTAGTATATACTCTGTCTATGCACACTAGGTAAGACCTGGACGGACCACCCCCTGTGTTTTGGTTAGCGCTAAGTTAGATAAGTGGTGGGTAGGCAGGTTAGATCGGAGAGGGGGCTTTGACATTTACTTTCTTTGCTTTGGTTCGGTCCAGCCCCTTTTCCCCATATTACCATGTGAAGGAATAAATTCCTTGTAAACGGTACCACTCTCTGCCTTTGTCATCCTTACTCGCACCTACAGTCCCATACCTCTTTCACTTCATGGGGAGTTGAGTTGTAGCAGGGTGTTGCGTTCCCTCTTCACAGAGGCGTGCGTAACACCAATAAAGACACATTCAAAAGTCAGAATGTAAAGCTCAAACGACTGGGAAGTTCTTCAAAAGCAGCTGTAAGAGTGTTAATAGTGGCAGAACTAGAGTTGTATACAGGGGGTGGCCAAGGCTTCTTCAGGGGGTCCATGACAGAACATTTGTGTGTAACCCTAACCTGGCATCTAAGGAGCATGAATGAATCCTATGATTGCTGATTAGAGGCAGAAGTGATAATTCACTTAACCCGGAGTTCTTCAATGTGGCAGATAGTGTAGTCCAAAAGGGTTACTTTACTAGAATTCTTTAACATACCATGAATAGTCAGTGTCTCTACCTCGGGAACTGCAGCTCAATTTCTTTCTGTCTCTCTCACTCTCACTCTCTCTCCACACAACACACACACACACACACACACACACACACACACACACACACACACACACACACACACACACACACAACACACCACACACACACACACACACACACACACACACACACACACACACACACACACACACACACACACACACACACTGTACAGTCGTGGCAAAAAGTTTTGAGAATGACACAAATATGAATTTAAACAAAGTTTGCTGCTTCAGTGTCTTTAGATATTTTTGTCAGATGTTACTATGGAATACTGAAGTATAATTACAAGCATTTCATAAGTGTCAAAGGCTTTTATTGACAATTACATGAAGTTGATGCAAAGAGTCAATATTTGCAGTGTTGACCCTTCTTTTTTTCAAGATCTCTGCAATCCGCCCTAGCATGCTGTCAATTAACTTCTGGGCCACATCCTGACTGATGGCAGCCCATTCTTGCATAATCAATGCTTGGAGTTTGTCAGAATTTGTGGGTTTTTGTTTGTCCACCCGTCTCTTGAGGATTGACCACAAGTTCTCAATGGGATTAAGGTCGGGGGAGTTTCCTGGCCATGGACCCAAAATATCGATGTTTTGTTCCCCGAGCCACTGAGTTATCACTTTTGCCTTATGGCAAGGTGCTCCATCATGCTGGAAAAGGCATTGTTCGTCACCAAACTGTTCCTGGATGGTTGGGAGAAGTTGCTCTCGGAGGATGTGTTGGTACCATTCTTTATTCATAGCTGTGTTCTTAGGCAAAATTGTGAGTGAGCCTACTCCCTTGGCTGAGAAGCAACCCCACAAATGAATGGTCTCAGGATGCTTTACTGTTGGCATGACACAGGACTGATGGTAGCGCTCACCTTGTCTTCTCCGGACAAGCTTTTTTCCGGATGCCCCAAACAATCGGAAAGGGGATTCATCAGAGAAAATGACTTCACCCCAGTCTTCAGCAGTCCAATCCCTGTACCCTTTGCAGAATATCAGTCAGTCCCTGATGTTTTTCCTGGAGAGAAGTGGCTTCTTTCCTGCCCTTCTTGACACCAGGCCATCCTCCAAAAGTCTTCGCCTCACTGTGCGTGCAGATGCACTCACACCTGCCTGCTGCCATTCCTGAGCAAGCTCTGTACTGGTAGTGCCCCGATCCCGCAGCTGAATCAACTTTAGTTGATGGTCCTGGCGCTTGCTGGACTTTCTTGGGCGCCCTGAAGCATTCTTCAGAATAATTGAACCACTCTCCTTGAAGTTCTTGATGATCCGATAAATGATTGATTTAGGTGCAATCTTACTGGCAGCAATATCCTTGCCTGTGAAGCCCTTTTTGTGCAAAGCAATGATGACAGCACGTGTTTCCTTGTAGGTAACAATGGTTGACAGAGGAAGAACAATGATTCCAAGCACCACCCTCCTTTTGAAGCTTCCAGTCTGTTATTCATACTCAATCAGCATGACAGAGTGATCTCCAGCCTTGACATCGTCAACACTCACCTGTGTTAACGAGAGAATCACTGACATGATGTCAGCTGGTCCTTTTGTGGCAGGGCTGAAATGCAGTGGAAATGTTTTTTTGGCGATTCAGTTCATTTGCATGGTAAAGAGGGACTTTGCAATTAATTGCAATTCATCTGATCACTCTTCATAACATTCTGGAGTATATGCAAATTGCCATAATACAAACTGAGGCAACAGACTTTGTGAAAATGAATATGTGTGTCATTATCAAAACTTTTGGCCACGACTGTACTCACATACTGGAGAAAATTGGGTCACTCTGTTTTCATGAATATATAATCTGGGTCTATAAGTGTTGAAGATCCAAAATAATTTCAGAAAATAAAGCTCAAGCATCAAGGAGATAAGATAGCATTTGTGTGTTACATAAATTGCATAGTATATTTACAAAAAAGTACATTTACAAAAATACACACTGCGATTTGACGTACCAGGTATCAAGCAGGAATGGACTTGAAAAATTAAGTAATTTTGGTGCCCATCAATATTACAAACTTACAGTATCATATTTATGCTCATATATATTATGTTAACTAATAGCAAAGAAAATTTTGGGAATTGGCCTAATCAAGACCAAATTAAATCTGTGTGACATGATACCCTTAAAAACGTATCATTTTAGAATGTCAGTGTACTAGGTCGTACACAGTGAAGGTTTTAATCATGACCAGAGGGACCGCCTAAGTGCCAAATTATCCTTGGTGAATTTAAAACAGCACAATCCTGTGGTTCTGGTGAGAACTGGCAAAATGTTTCACAAACTCATCCATGTTGAGGGAGCGTGCCCTTCTTGACTCAACACTGAGAATTCCGAGGTGACTTAGCCTGTCATCAACTATTGTTGTCCTAAGGTGGGTTTTAATCCGTTTTAAAGCTGAGAAGCTTCTCTCGCAAGAAGCACTGCTGACTGGTGTAAAAACTGAAATCTTACAAAGTAGAAATAGCTAATGGAAGACCTCTTTATAAGGTTCTAGAAACCCAACAAAGTCAAGGAGAGTAGACGGTCTGTCCCTTCCACTTTTCTCTCTCCAATCAAGAAGCCGCTTGGTTTGATGAACCTCATGTTTGAGGTCCTCTAAATCTGACTCAAAGGTCTGAGCAAAGGCAAACAGAGGCTCCTCATTCAAGAATGTTGTACTGTTTGGGTTGAGAGACTGGACCCCTTGCATTATCACACAATTGTTCTTTGAAAAATTCCTTTGCAGCTCAGCTGTGAGACTGTCAAGCACCTGATAAAAGAAAGCTCTTTGGAAGTTCTCACCGTCACTTTGGTCACTTTTTCTGACCTACTGTGCTCTTCATCAATGACTCGTGAAATCTTAAACTTGTTTTAGGCTGTCTTTTACACACTGTTTGTACACTTATTTTGCAGTGCTCTGCAATCTCTTCAACCTCTTACCATAGTTCTCCAAAGTAACCCTCACTTCTGTAGTCCTGTAATGTGTCTGTAAGGGCACCTACTAGATCCACAGCCCTTGCTAGGTCAAGAGAGCTTGATTGTAGCATGTCAGAAAGACATTTGGCATCACCAAGCACTTTATAAAAGGTAACCAAAATCTGAGAAAGAAGGCACCTTGCCTCCACTGATCTATCACCACTATTTTCAAGTGTGATATCCTGTAGCACTCTCAGAACTGCTGGAAGCCTGTCCCTCAGATTACGGCATGCCATGTATCTGCATGCCCACCTTACATCCGTAAGTCTCTGTAGTTTCCTGGGCTGCTGCTGTGGATACAGCTCTTTGAACTGCAAGCCACTTGAGATGAATGTATGAGCCAGAGAACAAAGTTATAAAGCTTCTGCAGGAGAGGAAAAAGTTAACTGCCTCAAGCACTGATTTTACAGCATCGACAAGAACCAAATTCAAACAATGTGCATTAAATGCAAATCTTGCACTGTTTTTAATTTGTGCAGACACACCATAATGCTTTCCGCTCATGATGGGTGCACCGTCATAGCCTTGCCCACAAGATTATTTCTGTAGTCCAGACCATGTTTTCCCAGGGGAATCAATAATCATTTTTGTGAGACCTGCTGCATCTAAGCTTTCAGCTGACTGAAAGTGTAAAAAGCTTTCGTGGGTGGTCCGGTGTAATAGTACATCACAACTATAGACATTTGTTCTTTTTTTCTTTAAATCTTTGTTTCATCTGTAATTACACTAAAAAACTCACTTTCTTTTACTTCTCCTATTATTTTACTTTGTACCATATCAGCTAATCCCTCAAGAACTTTGTTCTGGATTTGGTGGCTGTTGTACTTACATTTACATTTACATTTAAGTCATTTAGCAGATGCACCATTGGTGCATTCACCTTATGATATCCAGTGGAACAACCACTTTACCAATAGTGCATCTAACTCTTTTAAGGGGGGGTTAGAAGGATTACTTTATCCTATCCTAGGGTATTCTAAAGAGGTGGGGTTTCAGGGTCTCCGGAAGGTGGTGATTGACTCCGCTGACCTTGGCGTCGTGAGGGAGTTTGTTCCACCATTGGGGTGCCAGAGCAGCGAACAGTTTTGACTGGGCTGAGCGGGAACTGTACTCCTCAGAGGTAGGGAGGCGAGCAGGCCAGAGGTGGATGAACGCAGTGCCCTTGTTTGGGTGTAGGGCCTGATCAGAGCCTGAAGGTACGGAGGTGCCGTTCCCCTCACAGCTCCGTAGGCAAGCACCATGGTCTGTAGCGGATGCGAGCTTCAACTGGAAGCCAGTGGAGAGAGCGGAGGAGCGGGTGACGTGAGAGAACTTGGGAAAGTTGAACACCAGACGGCGCTGCGGCGTTCTGGATGAGTTGTAGGGTTTAATGGCACAGGCAGGAGCCCAGCCAACAGCGAGTTGCAGTAATCCAGACGGAGATGACAAGTGCTGGATTAGGAACTGCGCCGCTTCCTGCGTGAGGCAGGGTCGTACTCTGCGAATGTTGTAGAGCATGAACCTACAGGAACGGGGTCACCGCCTTGATGTTAGTTGAGAACGACAGGGTGTTGTCCAGGATACGCCAAGGTTCTTAGCACTCGTGGGAGGAGGACACAATGGAGTTGTCAACCGTGATGGCGAGATCATGGAACGGGCAGTCCTTCCCCGGGAGGAAGAGCAGCTCCGTCTTGCCGAGTTTCAGCTTGAGGTGGTGATCCGCATCCACACTGATATGTCTGCCAGACATGCAAGAGATGCGATTCACCACCTGGTTATCAGAGGGGGGAAGGAGAAGATTAATTGTGTGTCGTCTGCATAGCAATGATAGGAGAGACCATGTGAGGATATGACAGAGCCAAGTGACTTGGTGTATAGCGAGAATAGGAGAGGGCCTAGAACAGAGCCCTGGGGGACACCAGTGGTGAGAGCACGTGGTGCGGAGACAGATTCTCGCCACGCCCCTGGTAGGAGCGACCTGTCAGGTAGGACGCAATCCAAGCGTGGGCCGCGCCAGAGATGCCCAGCTCGGAGAGGGTGGAGAGGAGGATATGATGGTTCACAGTATCAAAGGCAAGCCGATAGGTCTAGAAGGATGAGAGCAGAGGAGAAGAGAGTTAGCTTTAGCAGTGCGGAGCGCCCTCCGTGACACAGAGAAGAGCAGTCTCAGTTGAATGACTAGTCTTGAAACCTGACTGATTTGGATCAAGAAGGTCATTCTGAGAGAGATAGCAGGAGAGCTGGCCAAGGACGGCACGTTCAAGAGTTTTGGAGAGAAAAGAAAGAAGGGATACTGGTCTTAGTTGTTGACACGGAGGGATCGAGTGTAGGTTTTTCAGAAGGGGTGCAACTCTCGCTCTCTTGAAGACGGAAGGGACGTAGCCAGCGGTCAAGGATGAGTTGATGAGCGAGGTGAGGTAAGGGAGAAGGTCTCCGGAAATGGTCTGGAGAAGAGAGGAGGGGATAGGGTCAAGCGGGCAGGTTGTTGGGCGCCGCGCCGTCACAAGACGCGAGATTTCATCTGGAGAGAGAGGGGAGAAAGAGGTCAAAGCACAGGGTAGGGCAGTGTGAGCAGAACCAGCGGTGTCGTTTGACTTAGCAAACGAGGATCGGATGTCGTCGACCTTCTTTTCAAAATGGTTGACGAAGTCATCAGCAGAGAGGGAGGAGGTGGGAGGAGGGGGTGGAGGATTCAGGACGGAGGAGAAGTGGCAAAGAGCTTCCTAGGGTTAGAGGCAGATGCTTGGAATTTAGAGTGGTAGAAATTGGCTTTAGCAGCAGAGACAGAAGAGGAGAATGTAGAGAGGAGGAGTGAAAGGATGCCAGGTCCGCAGGAGGGGCGAGTTTCCTCCATTTCCGCTCGGCTGCCCGGAGCCCTGTTCTGTGAGCTCGCAATGAGTCGTCGAGCCACGGAGCAGGAGGGGAGGACCGAGCCGGCCTGGAGGATAGGGGACATAGAGAGTCAAAGGATGCAGAAAGGGAGGAGAGGAGGGTTGAGGAGCAGAATCAGGAGATAGGTTGGAGAAGGTTTGAGCAGAGGGAAGAGATGATAGGATGGAAGAGGGAGAGAGTAGCGGGGGAGAGAGAGCGAAGGTTGGGAGCGCGCGATACCATCCGAGTAGGGGCAGTGTGGGAAGTGTTGGATGAGAGCGAGAGGGAAAAGGATACAAGGTAGTGGTCGGAGACTGGAGGGGAGTTGCAATGAGATTAGTGGAAGAACAGCATCTAGTAAAGATGAGGTCAAGCGTATTGCCTGCCTTGTGAGTAGGGGGGGGAAGGTGAGAGGGTGAGGTCAAAAGAGGAGAGGAGTGGAAAGAAGGAGGCAGAGAGGAATGAGTCAAAGGTAGACGTGGGGAGGTTAAAGTCACCCAGAACTGTGAGAGGTGAGCCATCCTCAGGAAAGGAACTTATCAGGGCGTCAAGCTCATTGATGAACTCTCCAAGGGAACCTGGAGGGCGATAAATGATAAGGATGTTAAGCTTGAAAGGGCTGGTAACTGTGACAGCATGGAATTCAAAGGAGGCGATAGACAGATGGGTCAGGGGAGAAAGAGAGAATGTCCACTTGGGAGAGATGAGGATCCCAGTGCCACCACCCCGCTGACCAGAAGCTCTCGGGGTGTGCGAGAACACGTGGGCAGACGAGGAGAGAGCAGTAGGAGTAGCAGTGTTATCAGTGGTAATCCATGTTTCCGTCAGTGCCAAGAAGTCGAGGGACTGGAGGGAAGCATAGGCTGAGATGAACTCTGCCTTGTTGGCCGCAGATCGGCAGTTCCAGAGGCTGCCTGAGACCTGGAACTCCACGTGGGTCGTGCGCGCTGGGACCACCAGGTTAGAGTAGCAGCGGCCACGCGGGTGTGAAGCGTTTGTATGGTCTGTGCAGAGAGGAAGAACAGGGATAGACAGACACATAGTTGACAGGCTACAGAAGAGGCTACGCTAATGCAAAGGAGATTGGAATGACAAGTGGACTTACACGTCTCGAATGTTCAGAAAGTTAAGCTTACGTTGCAAAAAATCTTATTGACTAAAATGATATAGTACTGCTGGCTGGTGAAATAGGCTAGCTAGCAGTGGCTGCGTTGTTGACTTTGTTTGAAAGTGTAGCTGGCTAGGTAACCTCTAACTGGCTAGGTAACCTCGACAATTACTCTAGACTACACAATTATCTTGGATACAAAGACGGCTATGTAGCCAGCTAAGATCAAACAAATCAAACTGTTGTACTGTAATGAAATGAAATGTAATACTACCTGTAATACTACCTGTGGAGCAAAGCGGAATGCAACTACTCACTCCAAACCAAACCGGAAGTGCGTATCGTAGAGGGAGAGGCAATAGAAGTGTTGTTTCTTGTATTATTGTCTTTTGTGTCTTTAGAGGACTGCTTCACCTTAATGTCCCCTTTCCCTTTTCTTCTGTCCTTATTTTGTCCCACTTTGTCCCTTCTTTGTCCCTTCTTCTCTTCTGCCAACTAGACACTCCTTGTTAGCTAGCTAGCTTCTTRCAGGAATGTCCCTAGCAACTGCCTAGCAACAGGTAAACAACTTAGCTAGCTAAGAAAACGGTATAATTTTATGAAAAATTGTTACTTTTTCAAAAGCCTTTCTTCTTTGTTTGCTGCTTGTTTGGTCTCCTATTCAGTTTGCAGTTTTCTTTAGATTTTTTTTTCGATGTACTTTACTCTAAAAAAACATTTAAATTTCAATATTTGTAGGAGCTCATCTTTTCAGCTGCTGCTGCTTAATTAGTAATTAATTACTTAGGATTGCCACATGCATTCATCCTTTTCTCTATGAGAGGGTCATGCTTTGCTATTTCTTCTAAGTTTGTCAAAAAATTACATTTGTTGTGAGAGTCATCAGACTCTTGATTACCTCTCTGCATTATATTTTGAGTGGCAGTTAATAGGAGCACATCTGCAATTGTTTTAATATATGTAAATTTTTCCGGTCTTCATTTATGACATCTAACATCGATGAGTTGCTGTCAATAGCCCTTTTATGCTGATTCCAAGCATGCATAGCATTGATATGATGCTCTGTCTTCAAATGGAGATTAAACCCCGAATCTTTAAACAGCGCCTTTTTTCCAGTTACAAAAACCTGACTGTGATGTGAAGGCAGAGAAAAATGCCTACAGGCGAAACAATAAGTTGAATCTTGAGTTACAGAATATTCAAGCCATGAATTGTCCTTATACCAGGAGCTGTTGAAAGCCCTTTTCCTAGTACCATACTGTTACGAGAATTATGTTCTCAATGTTCATAAACCCAATTTAATGAACTACTCAGTCTGAAACCCAGGATTTGTAAGAAACTGGTTGAATGAAACAGACGGAGGCCCAGCTACGATAGTCAGAAAGTTTATTTACGAGAGCGCTGGTTAGTTGTACAAAACCATTAATTTTATACTAGCTCCTTACGCACATACTCTTGCACACAAACAGAGTTCATACACACATACATTTTCACACAACAGTAGGTATCCTACGCACACACTGTCCTGCTACCCAGCCGACAAAGATTAGGGACCGTGAGAATCACTCCCTGTCCTTTCCCAAATCTCTCAGTGGCCCCTAGCCAAGGTCGGCACCGAATCTTGCTCAGACAGTCTGTGTTTAAGACACTTTAGAGACATATTGCACAGTTTATATTGTTTTACCCTAATTCTGACTAAAACTAAACACCTCATTAATTATACTTTTACTGACTAAACCTAAACAAACCCATCAGATAATAAATGTATGATTCTAATCAATTTCATACAGTTATAAGGTTTCAGTGGGAATTATTTAATCATTATCTTTCAACATTTAAATTAGTTTAACATACTGAGTTCTGGGAAATGTTTTCAAACACTGCTGTACAGGACCCTCTTCTCTGGATCTTGAAATGTCTGAAATACACATTAAATAATGTGTCATATCCCTATTGAAAAGTATAATTAAGGTATAACAAGTATAACAAGATTAGATACTAACAGCTGCTAACTAAAATGTGTAGATTAAAGTATAGGACTGGCCTACCAGTGGGTCCTTTTGGAACAGCATATCTGGTGCTTGATGCAGTTGGAAGGGGCTCGATGAAATCTCCTGGCAGCTCTGGCTCACTGTCTTGCTCAGAGCCAGAGGTCTCTGTGTCATCCCTTGATACATCTATTACATTAAAATAACACAAGAACAATTAGGGTATAATCACAATAAAATTCCACAGCCATCAAAACAAGAACACACTTGAATCAACAACCAACATTTTAAAATCAAATTAAATCAAACGTATTTATATAGCCCTTCTTAGATCAGCTGATATCTCAAAGTGCTGTACAGAAACCCAGCCTAAAACCCCAAAACAGCGGCTAGGAAATACTCCCTAGAAAGGCCAAAACCTAGGAAGAAACCTAGAGAGGAACCAGGCTATGAGGGGTGGCCAGTCCTCTTCTGGCTGTGCCGGATGGAGATTATAACAGAACATGGCCAAGATGTTCAAATGTTCATAATTGACCAGTATGGTCAAATAATAATAATCACAGTAGTTGTCGAGGGTGCAACAAGTCAGCACCTCAGGAGTAAATGTCAGTTGGCTTTTCATAGCCGATCATTGAGAGTATCTCTACAGCTCCTGCTGTCTCTAGAGAGTTGAAAACAGCAGGTCTGGGAAAGGTAGCACGTCCGCTGAACAGGACAGGGTTCCATGGCCGCAGGCAGAACAGTTGAAACTGGAGCAGCAGCACGGCCAGGTGGACTGGGGACAGCAAGGAGTCATCATGCCAGGTAGTCCTGAGGCATGGTCCTAAGGGCTCAGGTCCTCCGAGAGAGAGAAAGACAGAAAGAGAGAAAGCATACTTAAATTCACACAGGACACTGGATAAGACAGGAGAGATACTCCAGATATAACAGACTGACCCTAGCCCCCCGACACAAACTACTGCAGCATAAATACTGGAGGCTGAGACATGAGGCTTAATCTGACAAAATCATCTATTACAAACTGAAGCTAAACTAAAATTCTGAACTGGGCATGTGACTGACTGCCTGGTAGAAGCTCTGACCTGCTGGTGGTAGACTGGGTCCTTCTTTAAAAATAAGTCTATCTTTCCCTTTCTTTTCATGTTTAGTTGGCCCTATGCAAAAATAAGACAGTCTATGGTTATATTTAACCATCCAATTATCCATATTTTAATCCAATCTCAATCTTAATTACAAATCCCCATTATCATAACTGTACCTTAAAAATCAACTACCAGCCTTATTACTAGCACAGATGTAAACATAATGTTAGGCTAAATTGGGAACCGATCTCTCTTATCTGATTAACTGTCTGGTAATTGAGCCAAGTTAACTTCGCGCAGTCGATAGCGCGCTGGACTTCGGGCTAGAAGATCGAGGGTTCAAGACCTGCTACCTGCCTGTTTCATTACATTGGTGTCAGAAGTGATCGAACCTTGCATCCACGACAGTGCGTGTACTTGGCCGGTGAGCGCGTTCCTATGAGACGTTGAGTCTAAAGCTAGCGCGAGGACGCGCTCTTTGAATGGAAGGAGTAGTGTAACGACCCTGGGTTTATAATCGCGGATATCGACACTGCCGCTCAAGCATGCTTTTGCGGCACAGTCGATAGCGCGCTGGACTTCGAGCTAGAACAGAAGGTCGAGGGCTCGACCTGCTCCCTGCCTGTTTCATTACACTGTTTCTGTATTACGAGTAGGCTGTATCATCTGTAAGAACTGTGTACAAGCCACCAAGCTCATAAAATATTGGAGCTAACAGTCATTAGTTAAATTACATGTTAACCATATCGATAGCCTAATTGAGGCGCAGTAGAGTTCACCGGCGAATGCAGACACACTGGAAATAATAACTAAAACAACGAAAGAGAAATGGTGGAGGCTCCCAGAATGAAGACAGACATTTTTCGGAATAAACGTGGTGAGTGAAAAACTTAATTACATAGCCCACTCCCTACTCGGTATCTTATTCCGCCGCTATACAATTTTGTATGAGTTGTTTGTTGGGGACCTTATTTAAGTTTTTGGAACAGATTCCTCTTGGAACGTTCCACAAATTATACCCACCCTCTATTGGCTAACGACCCTGGGTTTATAATCGCGGATATCGACACTGCCGCTCAAGCATGCTTTTGCGGCACAGTCGATAGCGCGCTGGACCTGCTGCCCCGCTGTTTCCCCTCTTTGAAATTCAGCGCGCTCAGAGCTACTCTCCTTTACTGTATGGCATGCAGTTGCGCCCCTTGTCTGAATAATCCAGTGCATTTCTATTCGTGGACTCCATGGCCTGGGCCAGTTTGAGTCCATTCTCAAACGTGAGATTAGGCTCTGATAACAAGCATATGTATCCTGTCATCATTAATCCCACACACCAGCCGATCGCGTAGCATTTGCGATAATGTATTCACATAGTTACAGTCCAGTGCTAGTTCTCAACTCAGCCACATATTCCCCCTCTGATTTGGTAGGTTTTCTCATGCGTGAATCAAACTTTAATCGTGGCACTATTTAACTGGGTTTGAGGTTGAAGAGATATTTTAATAGGTCGACTAGATCTATGAATGACTTTTCTCCTGGTTTATCTGGGCCCAACAGGTTTCTCATTAAGCTGTATGTTTGTGCACCGACAACGCGTACAGTATGGATTTCTGTATAACGGCAAGAGTTATTATCTTAGCAGCAAATAAATGTTTCATTATTTTACAGTACTCCTCCCATTCCTGATTTTCTTTGGATCAAATGGTGGTAGCGAGCCTATTGTTGCCAAAGCCATCTTTTCCGATTATCTCTCCCCTCACAGTCAATAATTTGTACTACCCGTATCCAAGGAATCAATCCTTCAGAATCTTCCACCACTCACTTGAGTCGCACATCCAGCGTCGCACGCTAAACACTCAGTTGAGTTCGTGGAAAACAAATCCAACGCAGACATCCTCGTCGCCAAATATCTAGTATCTCAAGAGGCTTCTTAGATTGATGGTTTAGTGTTTAATAGAGTATTTAATGGTAATTTAGAATAACATACCCTAATGCACCTGGCATAAACTTGCTGAGGCTTTCTCGAGCATGGTTATATGGCAAAGAAAACGGCTACGGATAACGCAAAGCAAACCCCCGTCTTGAGTCAATACTGCCATCTATTGGTAAACATAAATATACCAGGTTACTACACTACAGATGCCTTGTAACTAGATATTTTTTCAAAACGATTGCCTACATTTACCGTGTAGGGCACTGCAAGGTTGGGTGACCAGAGCCATCTGGGACTGCCTCTTGGGGGAATTCAGGCGTGTGAAGTCTTCCTGTGTCCTGCATAACTTCATGAGGATGGACACAAGGTCCAGGAGGGGATATACAGCTCGCTGCCATGTGCCAGAGGAGAAGTCTGCTGCTCTGCAGGATGTTTCAAGGATGGGGTCCAACAACACAGCAAGAGAGGCAATCTGTGTGCAGGAGATCTTTACCTCCTACTTCTTTCTGTACTTGGGTTTCTGTACAGCACTTTGAGATATCAGCTGATGTAAGAAGGGCTATATAAATAAATTTGATTTGATACTACTTCGATGAGGGTGCTGTTCCCTGGCAACACCATAGACTACACTTTGCACAACCAAAGGCTATTTTTTTAAGAGCCACCCACATTGTAATAAGAGTATTCTTCCATTTACTTAGCTATGTCAACTGCATTTATTCAATTTTCAGTTTCTCTCCCTTTGACTTCTACATCTCAGGTGAGGGTTCTGTTTAGGTAAGGATGTGATATCTGTACAAAACAAAACAGGCTATTTTAAGTCCACCCAGGTGTTGACCTTGGTCAGGTCAACAGGAAGTATTATTAAAGAGATGCTTTACATTGAAATACAGATATATGTAGTCCCAGAATTAATGATCCAAGGTCAGCTTTGCATTTCACCTCCTGATGATTGATGACAGGCAGAATATTTTTTTTAAAAACAAGGCTTAAACATGCTCTCTGTCTCCATCTGTCTCTCGTCTGCAGGTATGTCTTGATGTGAGAGGATGCCAACCCTGAGTCCAGTCATTGCCAACTCACCCGCTATTAAGATAACCTTTGGGCTGACTGGGAGCCCAAGGCTGGTTAGGAGACACCACTAGAGACACTATTATGTAATTATGATGAACAGAGAATATTAGGGTAGCACTGTGATTCATTAATCATATGCTGTCTTCCCTGATCCTCTGTTACCTCTTTCCCATTCTCTTTTACACCTCTCTCGCCACCTCTTTCTTCCTGTTTTTATAATGCACACCAGATGTGCATTGAAGTACAGATTGAACTTGTATTTATAAAATTACAATTATAATACATCTATTATGTATTCATAACACTTGGATAATTAACTTCTTTCAATAAAGCGTTTCACATTCTCTACTGGTTGAAATTAAGTGTCTCATTTGATTAAATGCTACACCTATCCTGTGTTTCTCAGATCGATGCAGATGAAGGAAATTAGATATTGAGACTAACCGGTTTTAGAGTATTTACATGATGCAAAGGAAGTGTAGTGTACTGTTTTTTAAATTATATTTCTGTATATATGAATTACAAATCAGCCTTTAACTAGTTAAATCATGTTTATAGTCTATTGCATAGTTACAATGTGTGCCCATTGATGTCCCAGGATTGGTAAACACTGTTTAAGTGTATATTTGTAATACATATGCACAGACACAGCATCATTCAAAGACTGGAATTTGATACTCCTGGTTTTGGATATGACTGAAAAATACTGCACCTTTATTTGCCAAGGTAGAGTACATGATCAGACAATATATTAAATGTACAGGCTACAATGTGGGGATCTCATGCATGGCAATAACTACATGTATATCCGACTTGTATCCTTGGCACAAAGTTATATTACACTCAATCCATAGGCTTCATTAATGTAATTCAGACCAATTTGAAGTTGATACAGCTGGCTATGATAGCTGAGGTTCATAGCTAGGTTCTGAACTAATATGTATACCAAACGTTTTAGGGTCCATACAAAGATTGGCTACATAGCTAGCTTCACATCCATAGGCATACAGGTATTTTTATCCTCTACTGCACAATAACTGCATTACATGGCAAATATCAGCAAGGCAAGCTTACAAAATTGTACATTCAATTTGTAGTAAACGCTTTAGCTAGCGAAATGTTTTACATCAACTGTTTCACAAGACGACAGCCTGGTATGCTGGTTGTTTCAGGAGTCCCTAAAACATTAAACAAACATAATTACAATTTCATACTCATGTCACAACACCCATAAAGCTAGCCAGCTAACGTTAGCTGGCTAGCTTAGAGCAGTAGAGCATAGAGCAGTAGAGTAGAGACATTTACAGAAGTTGCACACATGGGGAACCATTTCTGTAGCCTAGGATCCAGGAAAAAATGTCCCTTTTCAAAACGCACTTCATGCAATTCTGTAACGGTCTTGAGACGACAGACACTGGGAGACGGGAAGCATGTACATGGTGAGGATTTAATAATAAATAGACATAAACAAAGCAAGAACAGCGTCTGGCCAAGAGAAACAAAAAAAAAACATCAAAGTAGACACGTGAATGAAACTGAGGAAGCGACAGATATAGGGGAGGCAATCAATGACTTTGACACATTTATTTAAATTGATCAGGGGTGCTGCAGTTCCTTAAGAACCCCTTTCGCGGCTTTGATTCTATAAGGAAATAAATGATGAAGTGCAACGCTGGAGAGATTAGAGTTGCAGGCTCATGTCTATCAGAGCAGAGAAGGAGAGAGATCATAGAAAGTGAATCTCATTCTAGTTATGTAAGAGATACTGTCACGCTTATCACACAGCAACGGCTATGCGTTGGTCTCAAACATAGGCTACAATTGTTCCGCGAACCATGAAACGGGCCACCCCAACCCGAATCAACTCTTAGAATATTCACCCCATACAAAACCAATTAGTCGATATAATCGAAATCACGCGATATGAATCAGACAGTGGGGCGCCGCCTGACCCACTAGTTGGTCAGAAGGTTTAAATCAGCGTTTCATAGCGTAATTTTCGAGTAGGCAGTAATGGTCATTTTTATTGTGCTTTAACTGAAATTAGAAGAAGATCTTCTGATGTCCTTTCCCTTCGTCAAAGGTACATAATACATTTTTAAAAAGTGTTTTTACCACGGGATAGCCCGCTAATATGACCCATAGTAGGGAATAACATTCATTGAGTGCAATTCGATCTACAGTGCATTTACACGACGATATGAAACGTTGATTTGAACCATCTGATCTACTAGTAGGTCAGGCGGCGCCCCACTGTCTGATTCATATTGTTTGATTTCTGATGATAGTTGTCGATTATATCGACGGATTGCAATTGTATCGGGTGGAATATTAGGCCCGGGCTGAAAATAATTTTTTTCACATTGTTTTTTTTTTGGTTGCAGGAAAATTAACGAAGAGGCAACTCTAATTAACTTTGATCGTTTTATTCAAATTTTTACATTGCAAAAAGTGACTATTATTGTTCATGTCAGGAGAGGTACCGGATACGGCTAAATAAGTTGCGGAACAAAACAGTTCAAAATGGAGAGGTTCCGGTTCAAATTAAGCCCTGTTATTGAAACTTGTCTACTATTACGTGGGGGACTTTTATTTTTTAAATTCGCAATTTCGTGTCCCGGATGTACTTTTTTGTTTTGCTGACGAGTCGCTGATCGAGGTGTCTCGTTGGATATAGAGACCGTGTGGTTTTAGGGATAACATTCCAGGAATGATAGGAGCACGTAGTTTGAATCGAATAATAGACAGAAAGAAGGAGCAAAGCCTATCGATTTTACTGTCGTTTGATGAAGTGGTTCTCCAAACGTATGTAAAACCTGGATATGGGATATATGCAGTGAGACCGCACTCACAGAAGCCGCTACAGTGTTACAATTGTAAAAAGTTTGGATACTTGGCAAGTGTTTGTCGAAGGAATAAATATGTAGTAGTTGAAGAGTCAGATTAAACATGTTGTAATTGTGATGGGAATCATGTTCCAGAGTTCTCGGAGTGCCCTGTAATGATGAAGGAGGTCGCAGTAACTAGGATCAGGGTCATCCAGCAGATATTATATGTAGAGGCAGTGAAAATAGCTGGAGTGCGTAGAGAGTAGATGGTAGTGGATGTCCCACAGTCTGCAGTGAATGCCATGCAGGAGAAGGATCCCCAAACACTAATAGTGAAGATGAAATGTGTTGCGTTTGTAGCGCAAGTGATACATTTCAGAAGTCAAACTAACGAAATCTAAGAAGCTAGACATCATTGTGAAGGCGGCAAATAGATTTATGGATCTCCAGGACTTTACAGATAAAATGTTACAGGGAATACTGAATGAAGAGGTTCCCCCTCCCCCTCCCATGTTCCTGAGCCTGTGTAGGGATCTGAATATTTAAACCGACTGGAGTAGTTTTTTTGTTTGAAATTCAGGGTAGTAGCGTGAATTTGGTTAGTGTTTTTGGTAATAAGTATGAATTTGTAAATCCAAAACATAATTTTCTTTGGGGGGTATTTTTTTTTACTACCCCGTACAGTAGGTGGCGCAATACACATGTGTGTAGTCGGCCAATAAACCTCGAAGAAGATGCTGATCAAGAAGCTAGTATGAATAAGCAAGACCTAGCAAGAATAATGCCGCCACTGTTTACATTTTAGTGATGCTACACTAAATGCACATGCTTCTATACTTATACATAAAAAAAATTGTACAGTTCATCCATTAACTTATTCGGAGGGAATTTTTGTTTCCGAAAATGGCAAATTCCTTTGCCCTTCACACTCAACTAGCCTCCATCATGGAGGTTTTGGCCAACGCGGCCGTGGTTGAAATCTGCGAGCTTGTTGACAATGGCTATGCGGTCCTGCATTCCGAGATATCTCGAGGGCAGAAGGAGAATGAAGCTTTGAGGAGGAAACTACGGCTGATGGACCTGAAAGTGTCTCGTGCAAGTACTCTGAGAGCGGGAATGGGAAGCTCCATCCTCGCGCACAGCTGCTCTCGAGCTCACCATGACATGGAATCGAAAAGAACATCAAGCTGTAAGATTTGGTCGTGCCATTAGAGCACGTACTAGCAACATTTATTAGTTACAACATCATTTTATAAACGAAACCACTTTATCAAGACAGCGTTAATACGTGTGTGGATGCAAACCATTTCTCATGTTTACTCATTTTAGGCGATATTCAATGTCTGAGAGCAGTTGATTCCCAGTTGGTCACCAGCCTTTTTAGGGAGGGAAAGTCTTCAGGTGACACTGGACAGACTACCACACAGAGAAAGGTAAGCTTTACTTGTGCATGTGTTCCCCATTTCCCACAATATTTCAGTGCTTATCAACACAGCCAGGTCTGGAAGCAAAAATAACCTAGTAAGCAGTGCAAACCCGTTTTGGTGATTTCTGGTATATCATCAAAATAAATAAATCACAGCACGTTGTTTTTGACCCATTCAGCAATTATTACCTGGTTAAATACAATACTATTGGAAATACATTTTGAAAGTTACATTTAAATGCCTAAAAATTAAGTTGAAAATTATGCTGTAGCTGCTTGCTGTTGACATTTTGAAAAATAGCCCAATGTCAAAACACAATTTGTGTCCAAGTCAATAAACCAATATGCAGAAACAGTTTGATATATACACATTGACTATTTTTAAGAAAGCACCTTGTAAAAACTGCATAAATACCTAAACCCCTGTTGTTTTGACAATTGGCAATAAATCAGTCATTCATTTATTGCCACTTGAAACTACCAAAACTAAAAACCACATGGAAACTGGATGACGTTTTAAATCACTGGTTAAATGATAACCTGCAGAACACAGTAAGCTACATTTTGGAATGTTACATTTGGATACAGGGGTGACGAAAACAGAAAGAGAAACACAACACTGCTTTGTCAATTCCTTTGAAATCAATTGTGCGAGAGGGAGAGATGAGGCTGCACTTCTTGTTAACTTAACACAGCTCAAAAACCATCTGGGAATAATGTGTACATCACTTTTTAGAGGATAATCACATTTTTATGTGTTTCATTTTGATTCAAGTAGGTCGCCAACGCGGTATCACACTTTTTTTGTTAATCATTTCCATTGATTTCATGCTGAAATCAATAGAACAGACGTTTGGGGTGTAGCGCTCTTTAACAGTGTTCAAAGGCCACACAGAAACTTGGAATAACCAATACATCAGGGATAAAAAAAAATGTTTACATTTCATCTATATTTAACCAGGTAGGCCAGTTGAGAACAAGTTCTCATTTACAACTGCGACCTGGCCAAGATAAAGCAAAGCAGTGTAACAAAAACAACAACACAGAGTTACACATGGAATAAACAAACGTACAGTCAATAACACAATAGAAAAATATGTATACAGAGTGTGCAAATTAAGGAGGTAAGGCAATAAATAGGCCATAGTTGCGAAGTAATTACAATTTAGCAATAAACTATGCTGAACTAAAATATAAACACAACATGCAACATTTCAAAGATTTTACTGAGTTACAGTTCATATGAGAATCAGTCAATTTAAATAAATTCCTTAGGCCCTAATTTGGGGATTTCACATGACTGAGAATACAGATATGCATCTGTTGGTCACAGATACCTTTAAAAAAATGGACCTCAGGATCTTGTTACGGTATTTCTGTGCATTCAAATTGCCATCGATAAAATGCAATTGTGTTCGTTGTCCGTAGCTTATGCCTTCCCATACCATAACCCCACCCCCACCATCCCGTTATCACTCTGTTCACAATGTTGACATCAGCAAACCCTTCTTACGCACAACGCCATACACGTGGTCTGCGGTTTTGAGGCTGTCAAATTCTCTAAAACTATGTTGGAGGCTGCTTATGGCAGAGAATTTAATGTTAAAGTATCTGGCAACAGCTCTGGGGGACATTCCTGCAGTCAGCATGCCAAGTGCATGCTCCCTCAACTTCAGACATTGTTGTGTGACAACTGCACATTTTAGAGTGGCTGTTTATAGTCCCCAGAACAAGGTGCACCTGTGTAATGATCATGCTGTTGAAATCAGCTTCTTGATATGCCACACCTGTCAGGTGGATGGATTTTCTTGGCAAAGGAGAAATGCTCACTAACAGGGATGTAAACTAATTTGTGTACAACATTTGAGAGAAATAAGCTTTTTGTGCGTATGGAACATTTCTGGAATCTTTTATTTCAGCTCATGAAACATGGGACCAACACTTTACATGTTGCGTTTATATTTTTGTATAGTGTAGAAACAACCACAGGCCGATTCTTTTATTGAGCCGATGGTCAGGGGCCCGGAACATAATTACAAATAATTTGTAGAATGCAAATTGACCGCAAGAAGCCCGAACGGATATCACATTTGACAAAAATATAATCAGTTCAAACCTTGCTTACATCCTAAGTATACGATCACATACACTGAGTGGACAAAACATTAGGAACAACTTCCTAGCAGGAACAAACCACTTCTTTAAGTTAACTTCAACGAATCACGACACGCCATAAGATATCAAGTGATAATGGTTGGCTGCTATTTAAGTGATAGTTGGACTGTCAAATCCGTGTATTGGCTAGTGACTTTAATAGCGAGACCTCCCAAAATGTTCCCTGCCATTTGAGTCCTAAAATTAACTCTGAATACTAAAGGCCTCAGTCTGCATGCTTACCATCCGAAACAGTTCAGACATTTTTATGTTTTGGTTTGTTTTGTTTTTTGGCAAGAGTTATTTCGGCTGTTCGTGCACACAACCTTTTTTTCGAGGCAAGCCAAATTTCAGTAGCTGAAGTCTACGCCCCTTCCTCGGTCATTGGTCAACAGTAGGGAGTCTTCAATGAATTGTCAAGATGGACAGACTACTATTGCTGCTTTTTTTGTCATTTTTCAAGTGGTCTTTTTAAGGGAGTATGCGAACACACTCGCTTGTAGGTGCCAGCTGAACAGAAGGATGCAGAAGCCTTAACTCCTGCACTCCCCAGTATGTGTGACAAAATCAACGGTACAAAACCAAATATATTGATCTGTTGTAGCCCTTTAAACTCGTACGCAGGTTGAAAATGGCAGATTTGGGCATTGATGAACGCCTAAATTGGAACGCAGGGGTTGTACTGTAACATGCCATACATGACATCAGAGCTCTGGGTCTGCACTTCACAGCGCTGCATGGGTTTTGACTGACCGCTGCACCTCACGGGACGAGAAGTTGCCCCCGTCCCGCCCGCTAATTGGGCAACATTTTCACATGTTTTGTTGTCTGAGTGAAGGAAATTCTGTAAATTAAGAGGACTAAGTATTTTGAAAGATGAGATGTTGAGGATTATAATAAATACCGCTTGGATGACAAACAAGCCAAACACCCGTAATTTGAAATGTGCATTTCCATATCATGAAACGTATCATGTACATCAAACATAGTGATCATAAACATTGACAATGTACATGATACGTTTCATGATATGGAAATGCGAAATGCACAAGATGAAATGGCGTCATACCCTTAGTTGTTCTGAACAGAATGAGCCTATGTTTGACTGTTAGGAGAATTTGCTGCTGCACAGGCACCTGAATGCACTCATGACTCCTTTCTAGTCTCACAAATTATGATAGGCTTTCACAATGCAATTCAGCAAAAACTAAAACTGTGATCCATATTTTATAACTTAGCTAGTCATGTTTGCTAGTCATGTTTGCAATAGAACAGAATTTAAATGATGCCCACTTTACCCAGATTGTGATTTATAATGGACTGTTTTTGGATTGCGTAAACAACAGTAATTGTGTTGGCAGGGATGCAGGGTTATGTTCCAAAAAAAACAACTACAATTGTGCTAGCTCTAGTACCTCAACGGCACAGCTAGGAGTACTTCAAAAAGCTTATAGTTGAAGACTCTGAGTCATAAAAGTGCATTGAAATTACTTTGGAGCTGTGCACACTTTGGAGAGGTGTGTGGCCACTTGGAGACACCAGTTTAGTCCTCTCACTCAAACCCTTGTCATTTTGTTATCTTATGTTGCACCTACCCCACATTTTCCAGGAATATTCTTAGCATGTTACTGAATGTATCCAGAGTATTTTCAGAATTTCTCCACAAATGCACTGAAAAGTACAGTAAATGTAAAATTCACAAAATCAACAGTGTAATGTTTGGATTCAGTCTTGTCAGGTGAACTGTTATGTCCTCACCTTTGTGATCAAAACTGTTCCCTGTCAGTTGTTACCATGGTTATGCATATACTTTTCATATTTCTTCTGTAAGAAACATTTTAATTTAGCCCTATTAAGGGTTAAGCAACCGATCTTATGTCATCGTGTCAATTTTTATTCTAAAATTACCAATCTGAGGTAAAAGGATGTGTAATTCCACTAAGTTGTATTGGGTGAAAATGCAAGCTTGTGTAAGGTAGTAACTAACACGAACTGACCACATTAGGGAAATTAGCACAATGTAAAAAATATCATATGGCAAAATAATTCAACATGCCAATTTAAGATGAAACTACTATTGCAACAATGACACATTTCTTAATTATTTAGAGAGTAAAAACGCTCCGGGCGCTCCCAAGATTAGAGCATTCATTGTGTCTGTGCAGCAACCTGAACGTTTCACGTCCCTACCTATAGCCCACCCATGCTAGTGGTCATCTTGCATTCAAGCGGTGCTGTTTTACCTGTTTACTGTGTTGTTAGTGTTCTTAAGTTATATCTCTTTCAGTTTTCTTTGACTGACATGTGAATAGAGTACATTTTCTCAGTTAGGGGATTATTCCCAGTTACAGTGCATTCAGAAAGTAGTCATACCCCTTGACTTATTCCACAATAAATTAGCAAACATTTCTAAAAACATGTTTTCACTTTGTCGTTATTGGTGTGTAGATGGGTGAGAGAAATCTATTTAATCCATTTTGAATACAGGCTGTAACAAAACTAAATGTGGAATAAGTCAAGGGTTATGAATACTTTCTGAAGGCACTGGATATCTGGTATCCCAACTGATTTTACACTACATTGTGTCCAACAGCCTGCAGCATTCAATGATATAAAGCCCAAATCACCTACCATCAAAGAGGAGAGGCGGGAAGAAGCCTGGGAGAATCATGACCAACAAGAGCGACAGAGCACCGGTAAGTAAATGGGAGACCAACTAAATCAAGTCTTTTCCTTATGCCTTTTGGGAAAAAGTGTTGTATTACGCACATCTCATTAGGTTGTGGGCTGTACCATTTTGCCTTTTCCCATGAATATACCAAGCTTTTATATATGTAAAAAAAAAAAAAAAAAAATGCTGTCATGTAAAATGATTGTAATAATGTTGGACTGTGTACTGATACAATGATTACATTTGATTTCATTATAAATGCTTCAGATTTCATGCCAATATTTAGGCTTTCATATAGACTAGATTTACAGTGCATTCGGAAAGTTTTTTCCCTTTTCAATCTACACACTACCACATAATGACAAAGCAAAAACACGTTTTAAATGTTTTTAGCAAATGGATTAAAAATAAAAAACGGAAATATCATATTTACATAAGTATTCAGCCTAGAGGTCCACCGATTAATCGGAATGGCCGATTTTAATTCGGGCCAATTTCAAGTTTTCATAACAATCGGTAATCGGCATTTTTGGACACCGATCATGGCCTATTACATTGCACTCCACGAGCAGACTGCGTGGCAGGCTGACTACCTGTTATGCGAGTGCAGCAAGGAGCCATGGTAAGGTGCTAGCTAGCATTAAACGTGCATATTTAGTTAATATTGCCTGCTAACATGAATTTCTTTTAACTAGGGAAAATGTGTCACTTCTCTTGCGTTCTGTGCAACAGAGTCAGGGTATATGCAGCAGTTTGGGCCGCCTGGCTCATTCCGAACTATGTGAAGACTATTTCTTCCTAACAAAGACATCCAACTTCGCCAAACGGGGGATGATTTAACAAAGCGCATTTTCTCAAAAAGCACAATCATTGCACGAATGTACCTAAGCATAAACATCAATGCCTTTCTTAAATCAATACACAGAAGTATATTTTTTTAACCCTGCATATTTTGTGAAAAGAAATCCAGGTTAGCAGGCAATATTAAACTAGGGAAATTGTGTCACTTCTCTTGCGTTCATTGCACGCAGAGTCAGGGTATATGCAACAGTTTGGGCCGCCTGGCTCGTTGCAAACTAATTTGTCCGAATTTTACGTAATTATTACATAACATTAAAGGTTGTGCAATGTAACAGGAATATTTACACTTATGGATGCCACCCGTTAGATAAAATACGGAACGGTTCCGTATTTCACTGAAAGAATAAATGTTTTGTTATCGAGATGATAGTTTCTGGATTTGGCCATATTAATGACCTAAGGCTCGTATATATGTGTGTTATGTTAGACTTAATTATATGATTTGATAGAGCAGTCTGACTGAGGGGTGGTAGGCAGCAGCAGTCTCGTAAGCATTCATTCAAACAGCACTTTCGTGCGTTTGCCAGCAGCTCTTCGCTGTGCTTCAAGCATTGAGCTGTTTATGACTTCAAGCCTATCAACTCCCGAGATTAGGCTGGTGTTACCGATGTGAAATGGCTAGCTAGTTAGCGGGGTGTGCGCTAATAGCGTTTCAATCGGTGACGTCACTCGCTCTGAGACCTTGAAGTAGTTGTTCCCCTTGCTCTGCAAGGGCCGCGGCTTTTGTGGAGCGATGGGTAACGATGCTTCGAGGGTAGCTGTTGTCGATGTGTTCCTGGTTCGAGCCCAGGTAGGGGCGAGTAGAGGGACGGAAGCTATACTGTTACACTGGCAATATTAAAGTGCTAATAAGAACATCCAATAGTCAAAGGCATATGAAATATAAAATGGTATAGAGAGAAATAGTCCTATAATTCCTATAATAACTACAACCTATAACTTCTTACCTGGGAATATTGAAGACTCATGTTAAGGAACCACCAGCTTTCATATGTTTTAATGTTCTGAGCAAGGAACTTAAATCAAATTTATTTATATAGCCCTTCTTACATCAGCTGATATCTCAAAGTGCTGTACAGAAACCCAGCCTAAAACCCCAAACAGCAAGCAATGCAGGTGTAGAAGCACGGTGGCTAGTGAAGCAAACTCCTCTAGAAAGAGCCTAAAAACTCCTGGAAGAAACCTAGAGAGGACGGCTAGGTCGGGGTGCAGTTCCTTCTTGCTGTGCCCGGATGTGATGAGATTATAACAAGAAACATGTGCAGGTGGTTACGCTAAAATAGTTACATAAAACATACCAGCATGGTCAATAATAATAATCACAGTAGTTGTCGAGAGTAGCAGCAGTCAGCACCTTCAGGAGTAAATGTCAGTGCTTGTTCATAAGACCGATCATTAAGAGTATCTTCTACCACTCCCTGCGGTCTCAAAGTAGAAAGTTATGGGGAAAACAGCAGTCTGGGCGGTAGCACGTCAGGTGAACAGGTCAGGGTTCCATAGCCGCAGGCAGAACATTGTGAAACTGGAGCCAGCACGGCCAGGTGGACTAGGACAGCAAGGAGTCATCATGCCAGGTAGTCCTGAGCATGGTCCTAGGGTCAGGTTCCGGAGAAAGAAGAAGAGAATTAGAGAGAGCACTACTTAAATTCACACAGGACACCGGATAAGACAGGAGAAGTACTCCAGAATTAACAAACTGACCCTAGCCCCAACACAAACTACTGCAGCATAAATACTGGAGGCTGAGACGGAGGGGTCAGGAGACATGTGGCCCCATCCAATGATTACCCCGGACAGGGCCAAACCGGAAGATATAACCCCACCCACTTTGTCAAAGCACAGCCCCCACACCATGGAGGATAACTTCAACCACAACTTCCATCCTGAGACAAGGCCGAGTATAGCCCACAGATCTCCGCCACGGCACAACCCAAGGGGGCGCCAACCCAGACAGGAAGATCACCGTCAGTGACTCAAACCCACTCAAGTGACGACCCCTCCTAGGGACGGCATGAAAGAGCACCGTAAGCCAGTAGCTCACCTGTAATAGGGTTAGAGGCAGAGGAATACCAGTTGGAGTAAGGGGAACGCCAGCAGGACAGCAAGGCGCGGTTCGTTGCTCCAGAGCCTTTCCGTTCACCTTTCACATCTGGGCCAGACTACACTCAATCATATGACCCACTGAAGAGGATGGAGTCTATTCGAGGCCTGGAAAGACTCAAGAAGTCTCGAGACAGAGTCTGGGCGGTTCTACATGGGTTAGTGTTGTCTAGACCTCCACTATAAAACTTGGGACGGTTCTATAGTGGAAAATTCCCTGCCAGCATCTTCTCCATTTTTATTAAATGGCCCTTCTTTTGTCACTGCTTACCCATTTTTTTGTGTGTTTTTGAAACGTTTTCTTTTTTTTTTATTCTCGATTTTATTCAGTGCACAAACTTTTCTAATGGTGTTAAATATATGATTTTATAAATGCCTATTTAGCCTCTGTTCCATTTCTGACTTATAAACTTGATCTCCACTATTAAAGCACTGGACACTTATCTCACATTTATTTTGGCACTTAACATTTAGTTTTTAACAGCAGAGATTTGTATACCTTGCCTTCTGTCTCTCTGATATTCTGCAACATTGAATTTTGAAATTGAAACGATCTCCAGCTGTTACATAGTAATGAACGTGTTCGGGAGTCGTGACGAGAGACAGGCAGGCAGTGGTTCCTTTAGCCAGGTCGAAATCATGAATCAGCTGGCATCATTTTTATGAAATATACAAAAAATGCAAGTGCAGCTAGTTTGCAGCGTTGTTGGCTAGCATCTTCTGACAACAGTGCTCCTTGACGACGAGAGCACATGTTCGTATTGCGCCTCATTGCTCAGTGTTATGGTTGGTGTCCCGAATAAATGTCACTAGAAAAACAGCTTAAACATATGCAAATGCAGCTACTTTGTTATTTCTGGCTGCCACTGTTTTGACGTGACTGTTAAGTTAGCCGTTTAGTTGGCTAGCTAGCAAAGCAAGGGATAAGAAAACATTGCCAGCCATATGCAGTTGGAACATTTAGACGAACAACTGGGCTCACATCCATAGATACAGAACAAAAAACTGAACGACTGGCGTCAGTCTCTGGCAACCAAACCAACATCTAGTGGAAGGATGAAATATTATGAATTAAATTCATCAAAATAACGTTAAGAAATGAAAATATGTCAATCATTATTTGAATATGTTGGTAATCGTTGTATAAAAAATGACAATGCCGTCAAAGCCAGATTTTCCAACAAACACCCGTGACAATATAATTCCTACGAAAACACTGGCTTCTCGGGCATTATCACTTAATTATAACAATATGCATTTCCAGAGAGAAGCTAAGAAAATAACACAAGTCACTTTTCGCTATATATTCCCATTTAGATAGGTTGATAAAACAATGTGGTAAGATCAATACACTGTAAACTACGGCAAAATATATTTATGCGTACAACTAACATTGGTGGGGTACAACACCTCTCCAAACATAGATCATCATTGATGTTGCAAAGCAAGTGTTAAAGGACCTGTGGAGAGGTACGCCATTTCCCTGTACAGGAAAAAGCACCTGTAGTTAATAGCAAAGGCACCATTATTTAAATCATCAAACAGTGCATTTCCACTCAAATTTGTTAGGCTCAGCGCCACGCACTGAACCAGAAAAACAAATAAACGTTCTTGATGTGTTGGTGAGATGCATGTGGCCATCTTAATCAACACCACATGAGTGTTGAGAGAAACGTTATTGTGTTCATTGAGCACTGCTTAGCTGTGCTTTAGGAAGGCTATCTAATGGTTTGTACTCTCGCAGAGTCGTGCGCGCAGTAGACTTCTGGCGTTTGGTGATAGTCTCCCGTGTAGTGGTGTTACGTGTCTGGTAGCAGTATGCGCAATGGGAGCTCGTGTATGGGTGTGAAGATTAGGACCCAAATGTATGAGAGGTGACAGAAGAAGACTATGTGTCCCTGGGTAGGCGTGTGAGACCAGACGCGCGCTGTAGTAAGTCTTTGTAAGTTGAGTGCGAAAGACTCCCCTGTATTCAATCACATCTGAAGTCAGCCGGCCTCTGACACCTGTGCATGATAACGTGGTGTGGAAGCCTCGCTCGATGTCGATATAGTGTGAGAGACGACATTAATTAGGTGGTAAAAGTACAATATGATGTATTTTTCACAATTTTTTGCGTGGTTTCTACGTGTGGCAGGGATTTTTATGCGCCGTCGTATTTAAGCTCACTAACTGATATGTTTATTTAGTGCTTTATCCGGGTAGCCGGAAAGTAGAGCATTGCAGTAGTCTAACCTAGAAGTAACAAAAGCATGGATGAATTTTTCTGCTACATTTTTGGACAGAAAGTTTCTGATTTTTGCAATGTTACGTAGATGGAAAAAAGCTGTCTTGAAACAGTCTTGATATGTTCGTCAAAAGAGAGATCAGGGTCCAGAGTAACGCCGAGGTCCTTCACAGTTTTATTTGAGACGACTTTACAACCATCAAGATTAATTGTCAGATTCAACAGAAGATCTCTTTGTTTCTTGGGACCTAGAACAAGCATCTCTGTTTTGTCCGAGTTTAAAAGTAGAACGTTTTCAGCCATCCACTTCCTTATGTCTGAAACACAGTCTCGGTCTGACGCCATTAAAAGGTTATTTACCACCTTCACAAGTGCAGTCTCAGTGCTATGATGGGGTCTAAAACCAGACTGAAGCATTTCGTATACATTGTTTGTCTTCAGGAAGGCAGTGAGTTTCTGCGCAACAGCTTTTTCAATTTTTTTTGAGAGGAATGGAAGATTCGATTATAGGCCGATTTTTAGTTTTTTAGATTTTCTGGGTCAAGGTTTGGCTTTTTCAAGAGAGGCTTTATTACTGCCACTTTTAGTGAGTTTGGTACACATCCGGTGGATAGAGAGACGTTTATTATGTTCAACATAGGAGGGCCAAGCACAGGAAGCAGCTCTTTCAGTAGTTTAGTTTGGAATAGGGTCCTGTATGCAGCTTGAAGGTTTAGAGGCCATGATTATTTTCATCATTGTMTCAAGAGATATAGTACTAAAACACTTGAGTGTCTCTCTTGATCCTAGGTCCTGGCAGAGTTGTGCAGACTCAGSACAGCTGAGCTTTGGAGGAATARGCAGATTTAAAGAYGAGTCCGTAATTTMCTTTCTAATGATCATGATCTTTTCCTCAAAGAAGTTCATGAATTTATTACTGCTGAAGTGAAAGCCATCCTCACTTGGGGAATGCTGCTTTTTAGTTAGCTTTGCGACAGTATCAAAAATAAATTTCGGAATGTTCTTATAGTCCATCCTATTTTTCCAACTTAATTGTGATCGAGCAGCAGTGAGGGCTCTTCGATACTGCACGCTACTGTCTTTCCAAGCTAGTCGGAAGACTTCCAGTTTGGTGTGGCGCCATTTCCGTTCCAATTTTCTGGAATCTTGCTTCAGAGCTCGGGTGTTTTCTGTATACCAGGGAGCTAGTTTCTTATGACAAATGTTTTTAGTTTTTAGGGGTGCAACTGCATCTAGGGTATTGCGCAAGGTTAAATTGAGTTCCTCAGTTAGGTGGTTAACTGATTTTTGTCCTCTGACGTCCTTGGGTAGGCAGAGGGAGTCTGGAAGTCTTAAACGGTAGCTTTTTTACATGGCACATTACATTGCACTTTTACTTTCTTCAACACTTTGTTTTTGCATTATTTAAACCAAATTGAACATGTTTCATTATTTATTTGAGGCTAAATTGATTTTGTTGATGTATTATATTAAGGTAAAATAAGTGTTCATTCAGTATTGTTGTAATTGTCATTATTACAAATAAACAAATAAAAATGATCGGCCGACTGAATCGGTATCGGCTTTTTTTGGTCCTCCAATAATTGGTATCGGTTTCAGCGTTGAAAAATCATAATCGGTCGACCTCTAATTCAGACCCTTTACTCAGTACTTTGTTGAAGCACCTTTGGCAGCGATTACAGCCTTGAGTGTTCTTGAGTATGACGTTTGGGGAGTTTCTCCCATTCTTCTCTTCAGATCCTCTCAAGCTCTGTCAGGTTGGATGGGGAGCATCGCTACACAGCTATTTTCCGGTCTCCAGATATGTTAGATCGGGATCAAGTCCAGGCTCTGGCTGGGCCACTCAAGTACAATCAGAGACTTGTCTCGAAACCACTCCTATGTTGTCTTGGCTGTGTGCTTAGGGTCGTTGTCCTGTTGGAAGGTGAACCTTCGCCCCAGTCTGAGATCCTGAGCGCTCTGTAATTTGTTCCGTTCATCTTTCCCTCGATCCTGACTAGTTTTTCGGTCCCTGCCTCCAAAAAACATCCCCACAGCATAATGCCGCCACCACCATGCTTCTGCGTAGGGATAGTGCCAGGTTTCCTCCAGATGTGACGCTTGGCATTCAGGCCAAAGAGTTCAGTCTTGGTTTAATCAGACCAGAGAATCTTGTTTCCTTTAGATGCCTTTTGGCGGCCAGCTCTAGGAAGAGTCTTGGTGGTTCCAAACTTCTTCCCTTGAAGAATGATGGAGGCCATTCTTAGGAACCTTCAATGCTGCAGACATTTTTTGGTACCCTTTCCCAGCTCTACAGAAAACCCTTTCCTAGATCTGTGTCTCGACACAATCCTGTCTAGGAGCTCTACAGACAATTCCTTCGACCTCATGGCTTGCTTTTTGCTTTGACATGCACTGCCAACTGTGGGACCTTATATAGACAGGTGTGTGCCTTTCCAAATCATGTCCAATCAATTGAATTTACCACAGGTCGACTCCAAGTTGTAGAAACATCTCAAGGATGGTCAATGGCGACAATGTACCTGAGCTCAATTTCGAGTCTCATAGCAAAGGGTATGAATACCTATGTACAGTGGGGCAAAAAAGTATTTAGTGAGCCACCAATTGTGCAAGTTCTCCCACTTAAAAAGATGAGAGAGGCCTGTAATTTTCATCATAGGTACACTTCAACTATGACAGACAAAATGAAGAAGAAAAAAAATCCACAAAATCACATTGTAGGATTTTTAATACATTTATTTGCAAATTATGGTGGAAAATAAGTATTTGGTCAATAACAAAAGTTTATCTCAATACTTTGTTATATACCCTTTGTTGGCAATGACAGAGGTCAAACGTTTTCTGTAGTCTTCACAAGGTTTTCACACACTGTTGCTGGTATTTTGGCCCATTCCTCCATGCAGATCTCCTCTAGAGCAGTGATGTTTTGGGGCTTTTGCTGGGCAACACGGACTTTCAACTCCCTCCAAAGATTTTCTATGGGGTTGAGATCTGGAGACTCAACCCCATACTCCAGGACCTTGAAATGCTTCTTACGAAGCCACTCCTTCGTTGCCTGGGCGGTGTGTTTGGGATCATTGTCATGCTGAAGGCCCCGGCCACGTTTCATCTTCAATGCCCTTGCTGATGGAAGGAGGTTTTCACTCAAAATCTCACGATACATGGCCCCATTCATTCT